>NC_041391.1:445551829-445562053 GCF_002162155.2 Triticum dicoccoides | reverse complement strand
CGAGTCCGGCCGGTGAACCGCCAAGATGCAGTGGGGCGACGTGTGGTACTGGCTCACATTCGACAATGCTGACATCAACGCCCGCGCCTACGACATCGCTAGATGGAGGCTCGGGGTTCCGCGCTCGGAGCTAAATTACATCAAGCGACTTTTGGAGTCCTATTTTACATAACCTATTGGAGATGCTCAAGTTTTTTCAAATAGACTAGTAAAATTCCCGTACGTTGCCACGGGACATGCATATTCTATAAGTTCAATAATATTAAGTGTGTATAACATATATTTGTAGGATCGTCTTTGTATTGTTCAAAATCTCTCTCAACCTTATTGAGCACTGTACTACAAACTAAAAATAAAATTTAAAGTTGTCACATAATAAGAGATAAAGCATAAGGCAAGCAAAAACAAATAAGGACTCACAACAGCAAGCGGGAGATAATACATGTAAACAAATCAAGACGCTTGTTCAAATACAAACTTCACATTGTTATAGTATAAACCACATTTTATATATGTTTAACAGTGTTGTAATAAAAACATAATGTTACTTCGACTAAATATAATTCATCCCAATTTTCATGAGCAAATCTTGCGCGACTTGTGGAATCTTAGTTGTACATTCATTGTCCTTGTATGTCAGCAAATCACATTTAAGCAATTTCATCGATCAATCATTGGACAATTATTTGATATCCCAACTGGTTTGATTTCTCAGTAAAACATCATGCCAAGTTGTAAGTTAAACACAAATGCCTCCGCATGATGGAGGTGACCTGAACAAATGAATCTCTCATAATTAAAAAATATATAGAATTATCTAATTTAATTCTACAAAATATAGGTATACATAATTTATAAAAAAAAGATAAAATATGATTACTCAAAGTATAAGTGTCAAATATCTCACCTATGATGTAAGGATCTCTCTATATACGATGTTCTTCCTGTACGTACCAATATGACAACCAGAGCTTGTTTTTGCCGTGATTTGAGCTCTTCTTTTTTGCTATCATCTGAGCTCTTTTTCTTATTACCAGCATCCGAAATGACAAGAATCTTGATGTTCGTTCTAGCTGTGGATCTAGATAGCGCAACATACAATTGCTCGTGGGAGAACACCGGCTCGGGCATGTAAATACCCGCGTTCGGTATAGTCTACCCCTATGCCTTGTTAATTGTCATGGCGAAGATGAGCCTAATTGGAAATTGCTTCTCTTGTACTAAAAAGGGAACATCTCTTCATCAAAGGGACAAAGGGGGATCCTTGACAAGAATAGCCTCTTTCCAACATGTTGGCCCAACACAATCTCTGCATCGATGACATTCCTTTGGAATCCTCGAACCACCAGCCTCGTGCCATTGCGAAGTCCGTTTGCAAGGTCAATGTTTCTGAGTAATATAACTGGGCAATTAATTTTGAGCTTCAAAACATGTGGGGGAAGCCCATTAGGGGTCAATGTGTTAAGGAACTCAGAGGGGTAGTAGTTGTGAGGGTTGTCCACCGCATGATCAAAGCTATGGTACACCATCTCACCTCCCTCAAATCGATTGATCATCTTCAAATTAATCCTATCCACACAATCATTCCATGTCGACAAGATTGCTCCGGAGGTGATGTAGTTTGGGTCTAACACGTTAGCACAGAGACTAGGAAAAACATTGTCTATTAGTCTATCAAGGTCGGTGTCTTTCCTAGTAGATGACACACATAACTCGTTTGGAAGGCAAACATCACCATCACCATTGGTCTCCTCCTTACCATCACCGATGCACAATAGGTATTCTACAAACAATGGGTCACTATGTGCCCTCATATCGCGTACCAGCTTAAGGTGTGATGTCTACTACGCAACTTTATCCTTGTAGACGTTGTTCGTCCTCCAAGTGAAGAGTTTTGTAGGATAGTAGCAAATTTCCCTCAAGTGGATGACCTAAGGTTTATCAATCCGTGGGAGGCGTAGGATGAAGATGGTCTCTCTCAAACAACCTTGCAACCAAATAACAAAGAGTCTCTTGTGTCCCCAACACACCCAATACAATAATAATGTGTATAGGTGCACTAGTTTGGCGAAGAGATGGTGATAGAAGTGCAATATGGATGGTAGATATAGGTTTTTGTAATATGAAAAATATAAAAACAGCAAGGTAACTAGTAATGAAAGTGAGCAAAAACGGTATTACAATGCTTGGAAACAAGGCCTAGGGTTCATACTTTCACTAGTGCAAGTTATCTCAACGATGATAACATAGTTAGATCATATGGCAATCCCTCAACATGCAAAAAAAGTCACTCCAAAGTTCCTATCGCGAAGAGCATAAGATGAAATTGCTTGTAGGGTACGAAACCACCTCAAAGTTATTCTTTCCGACAATCCATTGAGCTATTCCTATAAGTGTCACAAACAGCCCTAGAGTTCGTAGTAAAATAACACCATATGACACACATCAGTCAACCCTAATGTCACCTAGAGTCACCGCAAGTAAAAAAAGTATGCATTAGTACAATGTTGAGTTTTTCTGTCCTAACATTCTGTTCAGTCGAACACTAGTGAGGGAACGATAGTATATATGATTGCACCTCGTGTGTAGGTTAATGGAGGTTAACCTTATTGATGTGACGGATACCTTACACATGAAGTTGTCCATGTCAGGTGTATTCTCAGTTAAGTCTATGTATACACACCTGCTAAACACCGGGCCTATCCAGAGGTCAATTCACATTAGAAGATCAAGGTGCCGTTAAACACCAAGGTATTTATGTGGTTTGTGCAAGGAGTAACGTTGACAAAGGATAACTTGGCAAAATGTGTTGGGAGGGTACTCAACGATGTTGCTTTTTTTTTATCAGGATGAATCAATACAACATCTTTTTATCCAATGCCCACTTGCTAAGTTATTGTGATGAACCATTCACGCGTCCTTTAATGTATCTCCACCCCGCCACGTTATCAAATTTATTTGGTACTACCTCCGTCTCAGTTTACAAGTCCTACGCGTATACCTGGGTTGCCAATTTTATCACCCTAATATAAACTATATAACATAAAAATTATACCTTTTGAAAGTAGAAACTCCGAAGTTTATGTTGGTATATTTTTCGTAATATATGACTTGTATTAGATTGGTCAAATTGACGACTTAGGAGTACGCGCGCCCCCTGTAAACTGAGAGAGAGATAGTAGTTGGTTAACCGGGATAGAGCCTAAGACCACATCACATATTCGAGTTGGTGTGTGCATCATTTTGGGCCATATTGAATTGTTAGAATGATGTTTTCTTTAATAGAAAAAACATAACAAATTTTTTGTAGCTTATCTTGTGGACGTCTGCTTCAATTAGATATTGGGTGCAACCGATGGAAAATGGTCGCATAGCAATACTTACAACCAGTTTAAATGCCAATCTAACAATACAATAGGCGTCTAGTCATCTTACCTATTTTTCCCAATTGTGACAACTCTTTTTATGAGTTTCGTTGTATTATTTGAAACATTATTTTGAACCTGGACCTTTTTTTTTATTAAAATGGCTCTTTTTTTAATTAATACAGTTGTGTGCATCAAGAGATGCAAAGGCCAAGCGTATTCCTCCTTTTTGAATTTTTTTTGGAAGACCACTCATGTGACATATATCCACCGAGTTTGTTTTTTAGTATCTCTTAGTGTAGTTTCGAGTAGTTTAGTATTATGTCTTCAAAGACAAATTTACCTTATGATCCACTATTGTAGGCTTGACATAAAAAATCATGAAGTAAAATTGGATGGCCATTTTTTTGAAAGAAAATGCATGGATGTACACGAAAGTAAGAATGGCAGTAATTTATTTAGAGGGAAATATGAAGAATTGAAGTTTAGAACATTCCAAACAAAGAAGTGCTTGTTATTTTATAAGTTCGTGCATCAACCATGGAATCTTTTAGATAGTACATGTGGCAGACTCAGGTAGAGTGAAGAGGATATCTAATGACCAACGGCGCTCGGATTTGCCACATCTCTATTGTTGGACTGGCTTCATCCAAGAGCTAACATTCGAAGTTATTCGTACACTACATAGTGTTATAGATATAGACTAGCGTGTAGTGCGCGGCGGCATGCCGCGCCACATGGATTGATAAGTTATTTATTTATTTTTGTAATTTTTGGTAAGTCGTCTCAAGGCTTAATTCACGACAAATTAGTTATTTGTTTTTTTTTGGTAATTTTTGGTAAGTCGTCTCAAGGCTTAATTCACGGCAAATTAGTTATTTGTTTTTTTTGGTAATTTTTGGTAAGTCGTCTCAAGGCTTAATTCACGACAAAGTAGTTCATATAAGAAAAGGGTGTATGCATAAGTGATCTACAGTAAGTGGGAAAAGGGTGCATCTAGTCTAGGCGGTATATGCATAAGTGATCTACAGTACGTGGTGATAGTGGCTATTGGATACAAAATTGCAAAGCTCTAGTTCTTTTCTTAGACCTGAGGTTAGCTAAAAAAAGGATTGTTCTTCGCTAACAAATAGAAGATGATGCCAACAATGAGGCTGTTTCAAGACCCCATTTATTTAATCACTACCGGTCAGTTTTCATACTACATATATACTGGGAAACACTCAAGAAGACCACATGTGCAACTTTAACACAGCTTCCTGGAACAATCAACTGTCTTTTTAGAGAATTCATTAGCATGGATGATATACAATGCGCCAAATCCATAACAGCTCGGCTTCGTGGAACAATCAACTGTCCTTTTAGAGAATTAATTAGCACGGATGATGTCCGATCAGCACGATGTATGCAAACATTTGAGTTGCTTTAATATCAGGATTGAAATCTGTAGAAATTCATGTGACCAGACCACACTATCTAAGGACCAAGGAAAATCTCATGATAAAATTGTCAGCTTTATGTAAGATAGCAATGATGCTAGAAATGGGAAGTTCCAGGGGCCTAAGTTTTATACTGATAACGCATGGCATGCCACTCTATACTTAAATCTCAGGCCATTAGAACCTTAGAAACACGGAAAATCCCTTGTGGCCTCAAGAAAACAATCAAGTATGAAAGAAAAAAGAAAGAAAATAGACGGAGTATATAATTAGCAACCTTCCAAAATAAAATACGATAAATGACATGGAGAAGGCACAAGTTCACTTAGATTTGTAGGTACTTCCATTTAGAAAAGGAATTGTACAAACTAATTGCTAGAGCAGCAATGAAGCAGTGAACAAAAAAACAAAAGATTGTAGGAAGTTCCACATAATAAGCAACCTTGAGATAGAGATGACAAAAGGCTGAAACGACCTTGGCTCCCAGAAGTTGTGTAGGGTGTGGTCGTTTTTTCTCTGAGTGCAAGAAAGCAAAGAAAATAATAATTCTGAAGTTACCCAAATATCCACAATAGGGTTATTTACTGGCAGTAATTGGTATTGAAAAGGTAGGCGCTAAGTAGCTCTCTAATATATATTTTGTTTGGAGAATCTTATAGGAAATGTTGGTCTATGCTGTTTACTATTTAACCAGAGCATGATTATTATAAACAAAAAATGGTACATGCATATTAGACAATGTGAATCAGTAGGCACTGAATTGGAAGCATGATTAACAAGGGAGAAAGTGAAGTCCTGTTATGCAGTTGTTAGTTGGTAGTTGAGCAGTTTTAACATGCTCCCCCTTATCTCCTTTTTTCACATGAGAGGTAAGAGCATATAATAGATCTGACCCGTTGATCTCATTAATTGGTGGTCTGATTAACTCTTACCTTCTTACCTGACATGTAAAAAGCTGGGGTAAGAGGGAGCATGTTAAAATTTGCCTAGCTGGTAATCAGGAGCTAGAATGATTTACAAAAGGAGATGTATAGCCAGTTCAAGCATTTAGGAATCAGTGGATACTCAACTGTAAGCATGATCCATAGGAGAGAAAGCAGTCAGATTATGCAACCATTAATTGGTAATTAATGACCGGTACGTTTGTACGGGGGGGGGGGGTCGCCCTGCCTAAGTCCTCGGCAGTGAAATTTTTTCTTGCCCGCTGTGCCATTTAGCAAGAAGAAGGAGGTCGATGTCAATAAAAGCATGGCGATCCAGTCTCACCATCTAGCCGAGAAGCCTAGGGCTTGAAGGAGCTCGAGTAGATATTCCAAGGATACGTTATCGAATGCTTTTGCTATGTCAACCTTGATCAGTAGCGCATGTGTTTTTCTTCTGTGCAGAGATCTAACTGCATTTTGGACGGAGAGGAAACTGTCATGTGTACTTTTTTGCCAGGAAGGCAGATTGTGCCGGCGAGATTATGGAGTCGACGACGTTGGAGAGCTGCATGGAGAGAACTTTGGTGATCAGCTTAGCTACGGAGTGAACTAGACTAATTGGTCTGAAATCTGAAATTGTTGCTGCGCCATCCTTTTATGGGAGGCTTGACGTTTGTGCACGCGCTCGATCGCAGCGAGGCCAAGCAATCTCTGCTTGAGGAGTCGCCGGAGATTGAATTCTGGCGTGGAGAGGCTGCGGTATTCTTGGGCTATGTCGAGGCACGGGATGATCTCTGTTGCTATGCAGAATTGAAGCTTAGCATCGCTGAAGAGGGAGGAGCTCCAGATCTTCAAGTCTTTTGCAGTACGCGCCAGCTTGATTGACAGGCACTTGAAAGCACAGTTGCTTTGAAGTGGTCGGTTCCATGCATGATCGACCGTCTCGTGGAAGCACGGGAACTGCGGCCAGAAGCTTTCAAATTTGAATTTGGCGCGACGGCAGGGGGCAGCTGCATCGGCGAGGAGAAGAGGGCAATGGTCAGAGCACGTCGTGGATGCCGCCATTAGCATACTTGAGGGGAACATGTCTTCCCAGCTGTAGTTGTAGAAGAATTTGTCGCTGCTGACGAGCGTTGGGTTTTCGTACTCGTTACTCCAGGTGAAGCGGCGATTCTTGCACTTAATCTCTTTCAGGCCGGCATTGTCGATGGCTCGTCTAAACATGCCCATGATCCTGCGGTTCAGATGGTGGTTGTTCTTGTCCCTTGCCTCGTAAATGAGGTTAAAGTCTCCGTTGATGAGCCATGGATCAGATGGTGGGGGGACGTTCTATTTAATTCGACAAGGAAAGCATTTTTTCTAGCGTCGTTTGCTGGGCCATATACAGTCGTGAGCCAGAAGCTTTTGGATTGCCGGAGGAGTGTCACTTTTGCTGTGATCGTGAATTCACCTACAGCATGCGATGCAATGCTGACCAGGTCTCTGTTCTAGAAGATAGCAGCTCCACCACGGGAACCGATTGCAGGAAGGATGACACATTCAGCCAGGGCAGCGCCACCGATTTCCCTGACGATGCTTGGTGTCCAGATATCTACCTTAGTTTCCTACAGGCACAGGATTGCTACTTTGTTCGTTGTAACTGCCTCGCAGATTGATGCGCGTTTCGCCGGTTGGTTAAGGCCGTGGACATTCCACGACTTTCACTCATTTGGAAACAAAGGTTGCTCCGGTGACTGAATGATTCTTAATTTCCTCAGGCCCAGTACAAACACAACCAAACGAGCAGGGGCATGCCGGCGTCCACCAATAGCACCCAACTCACACAGGCGAGAAGCTGTCCACTCTATTGAAACAGAGGAAAGGAAACCTAGCTCTACCCAGTGACACACCGGCCGCCACCAGAGACTATAGCATAGGTGTACTAACATGACTAAACAATGGTCGCAGCGGCTGCTCCCTCAGGCCCTGCAAGGCGTGCAGCGATAAGGAGGGAGTCCTTGTCGAGACACGTCATCTTGGCGATGACGACGATGTCGTTGTCGGTGAGTGGTTCATCAAAGCAACGGATGAGGGCGTCCGCGACCTCCTTGGTCATCTTCTCCTTTGGTCCGAGCAACCCGAGCTCCTTGACGATGCGGAGGGAGGCATGCTGCGAGACCGGCGTCTTGGAGTTGCAGGCTCCCTGGCGAGCGCTCTGCCTGGTAGGAGCCGCAGCCACACGTGCCTTGGGTGGTGCAGAAGGACGATGCACAGGGGCATTGGCGATGATCGGTGCAGGGGCGTTGAGGAACATGCGGCGAGAGGCTAGGGGCGCTTTCTTCATTGTTGTTGGCGATCTCAAGTTGGAAGACGCGGGTGGTGGCCGCACCAAGCTGCATCTCCATCGTACAGGCAGGCGTGGAGGCGCATCTGTTGAACTCACCGGAGGCCTGGTGGTTGGCGGCGAGTGTGGGGCCGAAAGCGTCCAACTACGCCTCCATCTCGGTGTCCACCATGTGCATGCCGGTGTCAAAGTCCAGGAAGCTACAAGCATGGTGTCGGCAGCGGATGGACGTCCGCCGCTGAGTTGTCCACGATCACCGACGCGAGGATGGGCCACCTTGCCGCCCTGAAGAAATCGTCGACCGGGTCCTTCCCTTTGTTGCTGTTGCTGGCGTCTTCTGCCGTCCTAGGCCTGACGTTGCCCGTGGTGAACGGGGAGCGGATGGCCGATGTTGGTGTTGCTGAACATCGCCTATTGACGTCCTTCTACCGCCCGTACGACGGCCGTGCGTGTTCTTGTGGTGGCGCCTGGTGGGAGGGGAGCGAGTGCGGTGGAGCGCGGCGGGCGCCGGCGCCGGCAAGGTAGGCATGCCCCCCGGCGCAGCAGAGCGTCCTTCCAGGAACGGCGCCCCCCGCCACCAGCTCCACCAGCGTCGTCCTGGTTGCGCCGGTCGCGTGGCATGCCACGGCAGCCCAGGTCGGCCACTGGTGCGTGCCCAAGGCACTAGAGGCGATCTCCCTGTTGGTCGTCCTCGACCTCCATGGTCCAAGAGGCAGGGAGCACAGTAAAGCGTGGCCGGTCATCGGTGTCAGAGTCGGACGACGGCAACCCGCTTTGGGCGGAGTGGGAGGAGCGCGGCGATGGAGGCGTCCAATCTTTGATCCTGTCGACGTGGATGAGCATGGTGTAGTCCGTGGTGCCCGGCGGAGGAGCGATGCGCCGGTCGGGTGGCGAGTAGCCCTGCATCTCCTCGACGCGCCCCGCGTTGCGTGGCAGGACCCAAGCGTGTGCTTGGTGGGGATGTGGGCGACATCATTGGTCCAGACCCAGCAGGTGAACATCTTCGTGTGGCCGCGCTCCTGCGTCTAGCTGTCGAGGCGGTCAACGCGCACCTTCTTCCCAAGGATCTCCTCGATCCCCTCCAGGGACCAGTACTGCATAGGCACCTTCTCAATGATGACCCGGACATGGAGCTGGAGCATGTCGAAGGAGGTGTGCTCGTGCTTGTTCCATGGCGTGATGTTGAAGACGGCGCCGTCGACCCTGATGGAGCCTCGACGGACGACGTTGATGTGGTGCGCTGGCTGGCTGAAGATGACGAGGTAGTGCTCCGGGTGGTGAGCCGTGACGCGAAGCTGGCTCACTGGGATGGCGAGCTGCGCCTCCAGCGCGCGGCCGACTGCCATGAGGGACGTGGCGTTGACGCTGTCGGCCGCTCTCATGGTGACGGCATGGTTGCGCAGGAAGAAGATGGCTTGCTCCGTCGCCGGGAAGGACATGGTCAGCGAATGGCTCTCTCTGGGGCGGCACAAGGGGTCAATGTGGCGCTGCAAGGCGGGGGTGACGGTGGGCATGGTGGATGCAGCTGGTGGCGGGAAGCAGATGCGCGAGTGGATTGGCGCTGGCGGAGCGGCTGGACTAGGCCTGCTACTAGCACCTCTGGAGCGGGGGTTTTGGGGGCACTGCTTTTCGATGTGCCCGGGTTGCTTGCAGAGGATGAAGTGGATGGGATTACGGCAGTCAGCGTAGCGGCGCTTCTTGCTGAGGCAGCGGAAGCAGCGGGCGCGGAAATGGCTTAAGAAGGCCTCACGGGCGGCGGCCGCATTGAAGCCTCTGTGGCGGTCTAGCCGCTGCACCCCGGGGCGCGCCCCGGAGCCCGGCAGATTTGAGGCAGGGCGCTTGCTCTTCCGGTGGCTGACCTCGGTCCACCCACCGTCCATCCCCGAATCGGAAATCTTGGAAGCTGGGGTGATGGGGCGACAATTATGGATTTAAGGCGCTGGGTAGGGGCCGGCGGTAGCTTGGCCATGCATGGAGGCATCTCGGCTGGCAGCAGCGAGGCGTGCTGCGGGATTTGCGGCTGGTCGGCCGGATCTGGGGAAGACTCGAACTGTGATTCCGGCACCTCGGATGGACCGGGGGATCCCACGCAGCTGGATCCTGTCCGGAGCTTGAGCCCGCAGCTGGAGATGGTGGAGGAGTCGACGCCATAAAGGCAGGTGGGTGGCCGCCGC
>NC_041391.1:445513474-445550538 GCF_002162155.2 Triticum dicoccoides | reverse complement strand
CGAGTCCGGCCGGTGAACCGCCAAGATGCAGTGGGGCGACGTGTGGTACTGGCTCACATTCGACAATGCTGACATCAACGCCCGCGCCTACGACATCGCTAGATGGAGGCTCGGGGTTCCGCGCTCGGAGCTAAATTACATCAAGCGACTTTTGGAGTCCTATTTTACATAACCTATTGGAGATGCTCAAGTTTTTTCAAATAGACTAGTAAAATTCCCGTACGTTGCCACGGGACATGCATATTCTATAAGTTCAATAATATTAAGTGTGTATAACATATATTTGTAGGATCGTCTTTGTATTGTTCAAAATCTCTCTCAACCTTATTGAGCACTGTACTACAAACTAAAAATAAAATTTAAAGTTGTCACATAATAAGAGATAAAGCATAAGGCAAGCAAAAACAAATAAGGACTCACAACAGCAAGCGGGAGATAATACATGTAAACAAATCAAGACGCTTGTTCAAATACAAACTTCACATTGTTATAGTATAAACCACATTTTATATATGTTTAACAGTGTTGTAATAAAAACATAATGTTACTTCGACTAAATATAATTCATCCCAATTTTCATGAGCAAATCTTGCGCGACTTGTGGAATCTTAGTTGTACATTCATTGTCCTTGTATGTCAGCAAATCACATTTAAGCAATTTCATCGATCAATCATTGGACAATTATTTGATATCCCAACTGGTTTGATTTCTCAGTAAAACATCATGCCAAGTTGTAAGTTAAACACAAATGCCTCCGCATGATGGAGGTGACCTGAACAAATGAATCTCTCATAATTAAAAAATATATAGAATTATCTAATTTAATTCTACAAAATATAGGTATACATAATTTATAAAAAAAGATAAAATATGATTACTCAAAGTATAAGTGTCAAATATCTCACCTATGATGTAAGGATCTCTCTATATACGATGTTCTTCCTGTACGTACCAATATGACAACCAGAGCTTGTTTTTGCCGTGATTTGAACTCTTCTTTTTTGCTATCATCTGAGCTCTTTTTCTTATTACCAGCATCCGAAATGACAAGAATCTTGATGTTCGTTCTAGCTGTGGATCTAGATAGCGCAACATACAATTGCTCGTGGGAGAACACCGGCTCGGGCATGTAAATACCCGCGTTCGGTATAGTCTACCCCTATGCCTTGTTAATTGTCATGGCGAAGATGAGCCTAATTGGAAATTGCTTCTCTTGTACTAAAAAGGGAACATCTCTTCATCAAAGGGACAAAGGGGGATCCTTGACAAGAATAGCCTCTTTCCAACATGTTGGCCCAACACAATCTCTGCATCGATGACATTCCTTTGGAATCCTCGAACCACCAGCCTCGTGCCATTGCGAAGTCCGTTTGCAAGGTCAATGTTTCTGAGTAATATAACTGGGCAATTAATTTTGAGCTTCAAAACATGTGGGGGAAGCCCATTAGGGGTCAATGTGTTAAGGAACTCAGAGGGGTAGTAGTTGTGAGGGTTGTCCACCGCATGATCAAAGCTATGGTACACCATCTCACCTCCCTCAAATCGATTGATCATCTTCAAATTAATCCTATCCACACAATCATTCCATGTCGACAAGATTGCTCCGGAGGTGATGTAGTTTGGGTCTAACACGTTAGCACAGAGACTAGGAAAAACATTGTCTATTAGTCTATCAAGGTCGGTGTCTTTCCTAGTAGATGACACACATAACTCGTTTGGAAGGCAAACATCACCATCACCATTGGTCTCCTCCTTACCATCACCGATGCACAATAGGTATTCTACAAACAATGGGTCACTATGTGCCCTCATATCGCGTACCAGCTTAAGGTGTGATGTCTACTACGCAACTTTATCCTTGTAGACGTTGTTCGTCCTCCAAGTGAAGAGTTTTGTAGGATAGTAGCAAATTTCCCTCAAGTGGATGACCTAAGGTTTATCAATCCGTGGGAGGCGTAGGATGAAGATGGTCTCTCTCAAACAACCTTGCAACCAAATAACAAAGAGTCTCTTGTGTCCCCAACACACCCAATACAATAATAATGTGTATAGGTGCACTAGTTTGGCGAAGAGATGGTGATAGAAGTGCAATATGGATGGTAGATATAGGTTTTTGTAATATGAAAAATATAAAAACAGCAAGGTAACTAGTAATGAAAGTGAGCAAAAACGGTATTACAATGCTTGGAAACAAGGCCTAGGGTTCATACTTTCACTAGTGCAAGTTATCTCAACAATGATAACGTAGTTAGATCATATGGCAATCCCTCAACATGCAAAAAAAGTCACTCCAAAGTTCCTATCGCGAAGAGCATAAGATGAAATTGCTTGTAGGGTACGAAACCACCTCAAAGTTATTCTTTCCGACAATCCATTGAGCTATTCCTATAAGTGTCACAAACAGCCCTAGAGTTCGTAGTAAAATAACACCATATGACACACATCAGTCAACCCTAATGTCACCTAGAGTCACCGCAAGTATCCATGGGTCAATTATACGATATGCATCAAACAACTTCAGATCCATAATATTCAATCCAACACAAAGAACCTCAAAGAGTGCCCCAAGATTTCTACCGGAGAAATAAGGAAGAAAACATGCATCAACCCCTATGCATAGATTACCCCAATGTCACCTCGGGAATCCATGAGTTGAGTGCCAAAACATACATCAGGTGAATCAATAGAACACCCCATTATCACCATGGGTATCGCACGCAAGACATACATCAAGTGTTCTCAAATCCATAATAGTATTCAATCCGATAATAGAGAAACCTCAAAGGTAAAACTCAATTCATCACAAGAAGATAGAGGGGGAGAAACACCATATGATCAAAATATAATAACAAAGCTCGCGATACATCAAGATCGTGCCAAATCAAGAACACGAGAGAGAGATCAAACACATAGCTACCAGTACATACCCTCATCCCCGAGGGTGAATTACTCCCTCCTCATCATGGAGACTGCCGGGATGATGAAGATGGCCACCGGTGATGGTTTACCCCTCCGGCAGGATGCCGGAACGGGCTCCTGATTGGGTTTTCATGGCCATAGAGGCTTGCGGTGGCGGAACTCCTGATCTAGGTTTATTTATAGGGGTTTCTGGATTTATAGGAATATTTGGCGTCCGTTTCACGTCAAGTGGGTCCATGAAGCAGCGACAAGGTAGGGGGCGCGCCCTAGGGGGGAGCCCTCCACCCTTGTGGATGCCTCATGGCTCCTCTGGTCCATCTCCGATACTCCGTGGGCTTCTTCTGGTCCTAAAAAATCGTTGTAAAGTTTTAATTTGTTTGGACTCTGTTTGGTATTCCTTTTCTATAAAACTCAAAAACAAGGAAAAACCAAAAACTGGCACGGGCTCTAGGTTAATAGGTTAGTCCCAAAAATAATATAAAATAGCATATAAATGCATATGAAACATCCAAGGTGGATAATATAATAGCATTGAACAATCAAAAATTATAGATAGGTTGGAGACGTATCAAGCATCCCCAAGCTTAATTCTTGCTCGTCCTCGAGTAGGTAAATGATAAAAATAGAATTTTTGATGTGGAATGCTACCTAACATATTTATCCATGTATTTTTTCTTCATTGTGGCATGAATGTTCAGATCCATAAGATTCAAAACAAAAGTTTAATATTGACATAAAAACAATAATACTTCAAGCATGCTCATAAAACAATCATGTCTTCTCAAAATAACATGGCCAAACAAAGTTATCCCTATAAAATCATATAGTCTGGCTATGCTCCATCTTCATCACACAAAGTATTCAAATCATGCACAACCCCGATGACAAGTCAAGCAATTGTTTCATACTTTTGATGTTCTCAAACCTATTCAAATTTCACGCAATACATGAGCATGAGCCATGGATATAGCACTATAGGTGGCATAGAATATGGTGGTTGTGGAGAAGACAAAAAGAAGGAGATAGTCTCACATCAACTAGGCGTATCAATGGGCTATGGAGATGCCCATCAATAGATATCAATGTGAGTGAGTAGGGACTGCCATGCAACGGATGCGCTAGAGCTATAAGCGTATGAAATCTCAAAAGGAAACTAAGTGGGTGTGCATCCAACTCGCTTGCTCACGAAGACCTAAGGCAATTTGAGGAAGCCCATCATGTTGGAGATATGCCCTAGAGGCAATCATGTATGATGATATTTCCTATGTGTTAATGAATAAAGATAGTCCTTGGATGTAATCAATGATACTTGTTGGCAAGTACGTGACTTATCTGTGTACTTGTGTTGTATGATACATCCTAAATTGTCCCTAGTCGCAAGTGATGTGTGGGCACACTTTGGACTAGACTAGCATATGACATGGTGGATGGTTGTTACGTCTCCAACGTATCTACTTTTCCAAATACTTTGCCCTTGTTTTCAACTCTAACTTGCATAGATTTGAATGGAACTAACCCAGACTGACGCTGTTTTCAACAAAACTGCCATGGTGTTATTTTTGTGCAGAAATAAAAGTTCTCGAAATGACCTAAAAATCCACAGAGACACGTTTTCGAATTAATGAAAAATATTGGCGAAAGAATCAGCATCAGGGTCCCACACCCTGTCCATGAGGGTGCAGGGAGCGCCCCCTGCCTCGTGGCCCCCCTGGGACTCCACCGACCTCAACTCCAACTCCATATATTCACTTTCGGGGAGAAAAAAATCAGAGAGAAGGATCCATCGCGTTTTACGATATAGAGCCACCGCCAAGCCCTAATCTTCCTCGGGAGGGCTGATCTGGAGTCCGTTCGGGGCTCTGGAGAGGGGAATCCATCGCCATCGTCATCATCAACCATCATCCATCACCAATTTCATGATGCTCACCGCCGTGCGTGAGTAATCCCATCGTAGGCTTGCTGGACGGTGATGGGTTGGATGTGATTTACAATGTAATTGAGTTAGTTTTGTTAGGGTTTGATCCCTAGTATCCATTATGTTCTAAGATTGATGTTGCTATGACTTTGCCATGCTTAATGCTTGTCACTAGGTCCTGAGTGCCATGATTTCAGATCTGAACCTATTATGTTTTCATGAATATATGTGAGTTCTTGATCCTATCTTGCAAGTCAATAGTCACGTACTATGTGTTATCATCCGGCAACCCCGAAGTGACAATAATCGGGACCACTCCCGGTAATGACCGTAGTTTGAGGAGTTCATGTATTCACTAAGTGTTAATGCTTTGGTCCGGTACTCTTTTAAAAGGAGGCTTTAATATCCCTTAGTTTCCAATAGGACCCCGCTGCCACGGGAGGGTAGGACAAAAGATGTCATGCAAGTTCTTTTCCATAAGCACGTATGACTATATTCGGAATACATGCCTTCATTACATTGATGAACTGGAGCTAGTTCTGTGTCACCCTATGTTATAACTGTTGCATGAGGAATCACATCCGACATAATTATCCATCACTGATCCATTGCCTACGAGCTTTTCACATATTGCCTATAATGTATGTAGCATGGAATATATCGAGATCTCTCAGTTGTTATCTTGACGATGAAAGTATACCGCTCAAAATATTATTTATCTCTGTTTCAAAACTCGAGCTCTAGCACCTCTGCAAATCCCTGCTTCCCTCTGTGAAGGGCCTATCTATTTACTTTTATGTTGAGTCATCATCCTCTTATTAAAAAGCACCAGTTGATGAGCACCGCTGTCGTTTGCATGCATTGCTATTAATTTACATTGAGTATGACTGTGACTAGATCTCTTTTACCACGAATTACAATGTCTAGTCAGTCCTTAATCTTCAAGGGTGCTCTGGATTTATGTTTTGAGGTCTTAGAAAGGGCTAGCAAGGTACCATCTTGTTATATCATATTATGATTGCTTTGAGAAAGTATTGTCATCCAATATTTATTATTATTGCTCGCTAGTTGATTATGCCAGTGATATGAGTAAACACGAGAATGCTGGCTTTACATATTTGCAACAACAAGATCAAATAGAGTTTGTAAAAGTTTTTCTTTATCACTTCCAGTTTGTCAACTAAATTGCTTGAGGACAAGCAAAGGTTTAAGCTTGGGGGAGTTGATAAGTCTCCAATGTATCTACTTTTCCAAACACTTTTGCCCTTGTTTTGGACTCTAACTTGCATGATTTGAATGAAACTAACCCACACTGACGCTGTTTTCAGCAGAACTGCCATGGTGTTATTTTTGTGCAGAAATAAAAGTTCTTGGAATGACCTGAAAATCCACGGAGACACATTTTGGAATTAATAAAAAATATTGGCGAAGGAATCAGCATCAGGGGGCCCACACCCTGTCCACGAGGGTGCAGGGCATGCCCTGTCGTGGTACTAAGTGTAGGGGGTATGTATGAAGAGGCAAGGCCCTAGCTACCGCGAGGTTGTACACACGAGTTTACGAGTTCAGGCCCCTCTCGAAGGAGGTAAAAGCCCTACGTCTCGGTGCCTTGAGGCGGTCGACTGGAATATGTGTGTGTGTTACAGGGGGTGGCTTATATAGAGTGCGCCAGGACCCCAACCATCCCCCATTACAGGGTTCAATGTACATTAAGACAGGGCGTTACTGGTAACACTAGCTATAAAGTGCTATTAATGATCTTTAAGACTACAAAGTGAACGCCCGACCGTTGCCATCCTGAGTGACTCTAGGTCTTCTGTTCTCCAATTGGTTTCTTGTACGGTTGAATGACTTCATCTTGGTCGAGTGAAATTGGGGGTATCCGAGTGGGGTAACTGGTCGAGTGGATCGCACTCCATGGTTACTTCAGTCGGTATCTCTTGCTATACTTTGAATGTCCTCGATTATAGGGTAGTGACCTTGGGTAGGGCATATAGGTCAGGCCCATGACCCTACCCTAGGTCTATGGCATTGTCATTAGCCCTCAAATGGATTGAGGTCTGAGTGAAGAGAAAGTTGAAGTTGATCCTGTTCTGACTCTTATGCTTCATAGGCATTCTTGCAGAATTCAAGAACCATGTTGAAACTTCGACTTTATTTAGGTCGTCTTGGTCGATTCAGAGGTCGTTGAGTGGAGTTATACTAGCAGTCTTCGAGTGTTGATATGGTGCGAAATCTTTGGCGCGATTGGTTACTGCGGTTCCTGGATCTCACGGGATTCAAAACTTTGGGGAAGCGCGTGAGGCGGAGCGCGCCGCAGTAAATGGGACGGATTGGTAGAGGCGCCTCGATCCTTGCGCCACCTTTTTCACCACGTATCGGGCTCGTGACTGTTGCAGGATTTGACAGGATTGCTCGGGCCCACGCGTCAGCTACTCGGAAGCAGACTCATAAAAGGCGTCGAGGCCGATGCATCCGCACAGTGTGCCCCATTCCCCTTCCTCTTCCTTTGCTTCTCCACCGCATCCTCCTCCACTCTCGACGCCGCCGCCCAGCCCACGCGCAGTTCGCCGCAATGGCCAAGGACAAGACGGCGACCCTGGAGTGCGCGAAGAAGGCAACAACGATGGCGAAGGGCAAGAAGACGAGTTAGGGGTCGTCGTCGAGGTCTGGGTTGCCGCCCGACTGGATCTAAGGGGACTGGATCCGGTCCACGCTCTGGAAAGAAGATCTGGAGGATCTGGCCACCGCGGGCTTGATCACCGACGGGACTTGTGAAGGAAATATGCCCTAGAGGCAATAATAAAGTTATTATTTATTTCCTTATTTCATGATAAATGTTTATTATTCATGCTATAATTGTATTAACCAGAAACTTAGTACATGTGTGAATACATAGACAAACATAGTGTCACTAGTATGCCTCTACTTGACTAGCTCGTTAATCAAAGATGGTTAAGTTTCCTAACCATAGACATGAGTTGTTATTTGATTAATGGGATCACATCATTAGAGAATGATGTGATTGACTTGACCCATTCCGTTAGCTTAGCACTTGATCGTTTAGTATGTTGCTATTGCTTTCTTCATGACTTATACATGTTCCTATGACTATGAGATTATGCAACTCCCGTTTACCGGAGGAACACTTTGTGTGTTACCAAATACCACAACATAACTGGGTGATTATAAAGGTGCTCTACAGGTGTCTCCGAAGGTACTTGTTGAGTTGGCGTATTTCGAGATTAGGATTTGTCACTCCGATTGTCGGAGAGGTATCTCTGGGCCCTCTCGGTAATGCACATCACTATAAGCCTTGCAAGAAATGTGACTAATGAGTTAGTTGCGGGATGATGCATTACATAACGAGTAAAGAGACTTGCCGGTAACAAGATTGAACTAGGTATTGAGATACCGATGATCGAATCTCGGGCAAGTAACATACCGATGACAAAGGGAACAACGTATGTTGTTATGCGGTTTCACAGATAAAGATCTTTGTAGAATATGTGGGAGCCAATATGAGGATCCAGGTTCCGCTATTGGTTATTGATCAGAGACGTGTCTCGGTCATGTCTACATTGTTCTCGAACCCGTAGGGTCCGCACATTTAAAGTCCGGTGATGATCGGTATTACGAGTTTATGTGTTTTAATGTACCGAAGGTAGTTCAGAGTCCCAGATGAGCTCGGGGACATGACGAGGAGTCTCGAAATGGTCGAGATGTAAAGATTGATATATTGGACGAGTATATTCGGACTTTGGAAAGGTTCGGAGTGATTCGGGTATTTTTCGGAGTACCGGAGAGTTACGGGAATTCGCCGGGGAGTATATGGGCCTTATTGGGCCATACGGGAATAGAGGAGAGAGGCCAAAAGGAAGGAGGCACGCCCCCTCTGGTCCGAATTGGACAAGGGGTGCAGCTCCCTTTTCCTTCTCCATCTCCCCCTCTTTCCTTCTCTCCTACTCCGGAAAGGAAAGGGGAATCCTACTAGGACTTGGGAGTCCTAGTAGGACTCCCCACACTTGGCGCGCCCTCCTCTAGGGCCATCCTCTCCCTCCCTCCTTTAATACGGGGGCAAGGGGGCACCTCTAGACACAACAATTGATCTCTTGATCTCTTGGCCGTGTGCGGTGCCCCCCTCCACCTGATTCCACCTCAGTAATATCGTAGTAGTGCTTAGGCAAAGCCCTGCGTCGGTAGCATCATCGACACCGTCATCATGCCTTCGTGCTGACGGAACCCTCCCGCAAAGCTCTGCTGGATTGGAGTTCATGGGACGTCATCGAGTTGAACGTGCGCTGAACTTGGAGGTGCCGTATATTCGGTACTTGATCGGTCGGATCGTGAAGACGTACGACTACATCAACCACGTTGTGCTAACGCTTCCGCTTTCGGTCTACGAGGGTACGTGGATAACACTCTCCCCTCTCGTTGCTATGCATCACCATGATCTTGCGTGTGCGTAGGAATTTTTTTGAAATTACTATGTTCCCCAACAGTGGCATCCGAGCCAGGTTTATGTGTAGATCTTATATGCACGAGTAGAACACAAGTGAGATGTGGGTGATACAAGTCATACTGCTTACCAGCATGTCATACTTTGGTTTGGCGGTATTGTTGGATGAAGCGGCCCGGACCGACATTACACGTACGCTTACGTGAGATTGGTTTTACCGCCGTGCTTTGCACACTAGTGACTAGCGGGTGTCAGTTTCTCCAACTTTAGTTGAACCGAGTATGGCTACGCCCGGTCCTTGAGAAGGTTAAAACATCACTAACTTGACGAACTATCATTGTGGTTTTGATGCGTAGGTAAGAACGATTCTTGCTCAGCTCGTAGCAGCCACGTAAAACTTGCAACAACAAAGTAGAGGACGTCTAACTTATTTTTGCACGGCATGTTATGATGTGATATGGTCAAGGCATGATGCTATATTTTATTGTATAAGATGATCATATTTTGTTACCGAGTTATCGGCAAGTGGCAGGAACCATATGGTTGTCGCTTTATTGTATGCAATGCAATCACCCTGTAATTGCTTTACTTTATCCAATCTTGTATCAAACCACAAATTGGTACCTGTGGGTTGCTAGTAGTGTTGATTACTCCTTGTAGTTGATGCTAATTGGTTTACTTGGTGGAAGATCATATGTTCAGATCCTTAATACATATTATTACACCTCTGATTATGAACATGAATATTCTTTGTAAGCAGTTACGTTTGTTCCTGCGGACATGGGTGAAGTCTTGCTATTAGTAGTCATGTGAATTTGGTATTCGTTCGATATTTTGATGAGATGTATGTTGTCTTTTCCTCTAGTGGTGTTATGTGAATGTCGACTACATGACACTTCACCATTATTTGGGCCTAGAGGAAGGCATGGGGAAGTAATAAGTAGATGATGGGTTGCTAGAGTGACAGAAGCTTAAACCCTAGTTTATGCGTTGCTTCGTTAGGGGCTGATATGGATCCATATGTTTAATGTTGTGGTTAGGTTTACCTTAATACTTCTTTTGTAGTTGCGGACGCTTGCAATAGGGGTTAATCATAAGTGGGATGCTTGTCCAAGTAAGGGCAGTACCCAAGCACCGGTCCACCCACATACCAAATTATCAAAGTACTGAACGCGAATCATATGAACGTGATGAAAACTAGCTTGACGATAATTCCCATGTGTCCTCGGGAGCTCCTTTCTCGTTATTAGAAATTTTCCAAGCTTATCCTTTGCTACATAAAGGATTGTTCCACCTTGCTGCACTTTATTTACTTGTTACTCGTTACTATTTATCTTATCACAAAACTATCTATTACCTACAATTTTAGTGCTTGCAGAGAAAACCTTACTGAAAACCGCTTATCATTTCCTTCTGCTCCTCGTTGGGGTCGACACTCTTACTTATCGAAAGGACTATGATAGATCCCCTACACTTGTGGGTCATCAAGACTCTTTTCTAGCGCCGTTGCCGGGGAGTGTAGCGCTTTTGGTGAGTGGAACTTGGTAAGGAAACATTTATATAGTGTGCTGAAATTTTCTGTTACTTGTCACTATGGAATATAATTCTTTGAGGGGCTTGTTCGGGGTATCTTCACCCCGACCAGAAGAGCAAAGAGTTTCTCCTCAACCTACTGAACTTTATGAAAATATTTACTTTGAGATTCCTTCGGGTATGATAGAGAAACTGCTAGCTAATCCATTTGCAGGAGATGGAACATTGCATCCCAATTTACACCTTATCTTTGTGGATGAAGTTTGTGGATTATTTAAGCTTGCAGGTATTCCCGATGATGTTGTCAAAAATAAGGTCTTCCCTTTATCTTTGAAGGGAGATGCATTAAAATGGTATAAGCTATGTGATGATACGAGATCTTGGAATTATAAGCGATTGAAGTTGGAATTTCACCAGAAGTTCTATCCTATGCATCTTGTTCATCGTGATCGTAATTACATATATAATTTCTGGCCTCGCGAAGGAGAAAGCATCGCTCAAGCTTGGGGGAGGCTTAAGTCAATGTTATATTCATGCCCCAATCATGAGCTCTCTCGGGAAATGATTATTCAGAACTTTTATGCTCGGCTTTCTCTTGATAATCGCAACCTGCTCGATACTTCCTGTGCTAGTTCTTATATGCTGAAGACTATTGATTTCAAATGGGACTTATTGGAAAGAATTAAACACAACTCTGAAGATTGGGGTTCCGACGATGGTAAGGAGTCAGGTATGACACCTAAGTTCGATTGTGTTAAATCTTTTATAGATACCGATGCTTTTCGTTGATTTAGCGGTAAGTATGGACTTGACTCTAAGATAGTAGCTACTTTTTGTGAATCTTTCTACTCAGGTTGATCTCCCTAAGGAGAAGTGGTTTAAATATAATCATCCCATTGAAGTAAAAGTAGTTGCACCTATTACAGTTGAAGAAAAGACTATCACTTATAATGATCCTATTGTTCCTACTAGTTATGTTGAGAAACCACCTTTTCCTGTTAGGATAAAAGATCATGCTAAAGCTTCGATTGTTGTTCGTAAGAGTAATACTAGGACTTATACACCTCCTGAGCAAATCAATGTTGAACCTAGTATTGCTATGGTTAAAGATCTCTTGGATGATGATTTAGATGGGCATGTTATGTATTTCTATGGTGAGACTACTAATATTGCTAGATCAGATACTATGATACATAGACCTGTCGTAGGCATGCCTGTTATTTCTGTTAAAATAGGAGATCATTGTTATCATGGCTTATGTGATATGGGTGCTAGTGCTAGTGCAATACCTTATACCCTATATCAAGAAATTATGCATGACATTGCACCCATTGAATTAGAAGACATTGATGTTACTATTAAGTTTGCTAATAGGGATACCATTGAACCCTTTGGGATTGTTAGAGATGTTGAAGTTTTGTGTGGGAAGGTTAAATACCCTGTTGATTTTCTTGTTCTTGGTTCCCCACAAGATGATTTTTGTCCCATTATTTTTGGTAGACCCTTCTTGAATACAGCCAGTGCTAATATTGATTGTGTAAAAGATACTGTCACAGTTGGCATAGATGGTATGTCTCATGAGTTTAATTTTGCTAAGTTTCGTAGACAACCTCGTGATAGGGAACCACCTATTAAGGATGAGATTATTGGTCTTGCTTCCATTGCTGTGCCTCCTACTGATACATTAGAGCAATATTTGCTAGACCATGAAAACGATATGTTTATGAAGGAAAGAAGGGAAATAGATGAAGTGTTCCTGAAACTTAAACAAGAACCTATGCTGAAACATAACCTTCCCGTTGAAATTCTTGGGGATCCTCCTCCACCCAAGGGTGATCCCGTGTTTGAACTCAAACCATTACCTAAAAATCTTAAATATGCTTATCTTGTTGAAAAGGAAATATATCATGTTATTATTAGTGCTAACCTTTCAGAGCAAGAAGAAGAAAGATTATTGAAAACCCTGAAGAAGCACCGAGCTGCTATTGGATATACTCTGGATGATCTCAAGGGCATTAGTCCCACATTATGCCAACACAAAATTACAGTGGAAAAAGATGCCAAACCAGTTAGAGATCCTCAACGATGACTAACTCCCAAGATGAAAGAAGTGGTAAGAAAGGAGATACTAAAGCTCGTTGAGGCAGGTATTATTTATCTCTTTGCTGATAGTGAATGGGTAAGCCCTGTCCATTGTGTTCCTAAAAAGGGAGGTATTACCATTTTTCCTAATGATAAAGATGAATTGATCCCGCAAAGGATTATTACAGGTTATAGGATGGTAATTGATTTCCGTAAGTTAAATAAAGCTACTAAGAAAGATCATTACCCTTTACCTTTTATTGATCAAATGCTAGAAAGACTATCCAAACACACACATTTTTGCTTTCTAGATGGTTATTCTGGTTTCTCTCAAATACCTGTGTCAGTGAAGGATCAATCTAAAACTACTTTTACTTTCCCTTTTGGTACTTTTGCTTATAGACGTATGCCTTTTGGTTTATGTAATGCACCTGCTACCTTTCAAAGATGCATGATGGCTACATTCTTTGTTTTTTGTGAAAAGATTTGTGAGGTATTCATGGATGATTTTTCCGTTTATGGATCCTCTTTTGATGATTGTTTGAGCAACCTTGATCGAGTTTTGCAGAGATGCGAAGACACTAGTCTCGTCCTGAATTGGGAAAAGTGTCACTTTATGGTTAATGAAGGCATTGTCTTGGGGCATAAGATTTTCGAGAGAGGTATTGAAGTTGACAAAGCCAAAGTTGATGCTATTGAAAAGATGCCGTGTCCCAAGGACATAAAAGGTATAAGAAGTTTCCTTTGTCATGCCAGTTTTTATAGGAGGTTCATTAAGGACTTTTCTAAAATCTCTAGGCCTCTGACTAATTTATTGCAAAAAGATATTCCTTTTGTCTTTGATGATGATTGTGTAGAAGCATTTGAAATACTTAAGAAAGTTTTGATCACTACACCTATTGTTCAGCCCCCTGATTGGAATATACCTTTTGAAATTATGTGTGATGCTAGCGATTATGCTGTAGGTGCTGTTCTAGGGCAAAGAGTCGATAAGAAATTGAATGTTATCCAGTATGCTAGTAAGACTCTTGATACTGCCCAGAGAAATTATGCTACTACTGAAAAAGAATTCTTAGGAGTTGTGGTTGCTTGTGATAAGTTTAGACCTTATATTGTTGATTCCAAAGTTACTACTCACACTGATCATGCTGCTATTAAATATCTTATAGAAGGATGCTAAGCCTAGGCTCATTATATGGGTTCTCCTGCTCCAAGAATTTGATTTGCATATTATTGATTGAAAGGGAGCTGAGAACCCCATTGCAGACAACTTGTCTAGGTTAGAGAATGTTCTTGATGACCCACTGCCTATTGATCATAGCTTTCCTGATGAACAATTAGCGGTTGTTAATGCTTCTCGTACTGCTCCTTGGTATGCTGATTATGCTAATTATATTGTTGCTAAATTTATACCGCCTAGTTTCACATACCAGCAAAAGAAAAAGTTCTTCTATGATTTAAGACATTACTTCTGGGATGACCCACACCTTTATAAAGGAGTAGATGGTTTTATTAGACGTTGTGTGCATGAGCATGAACATGAACAGATCCGATGCAAGTGTCACTCTGAATCCTATGGAGGACACCACGCTGGAGACAAAACTGCACACAAGGTACTACAATCTGGTTTTTATTGGCCTACTCTCTACAAAAATGCTTGTAAGTTTGTCTTATCTTGTGATGAATGTCAAAGAATAGGTAACATTAGTAGACGTCAAGAAATGCCTATGAATTATTCTCTTGTTATTGAACTGTTTGATGTTTGGGCTTTGATTATATGGGACCTTTTCCTTCCTCTAATGGTTATACACATATTTTAGTTGCTGTTGATTACGTTACTAAGTGGGTAGAAGCTATTCCGACTAGTAGTGCTGATCATAACACTTCTATTAAAATGCTTAAAGAAGTTATTTTCCAAGGTTTGGAGTCCCTAGATATCTTATGACTGATGTGGTTCACATTTTATTCATGGTGCTTTCCATAAGATGCTTGCTAAGTATGATGTTAATCATAGAATCGCATCTCCTTATCATCCGCAGTCTAGTGGTCAAGTAGAGTTGAGCAATAGAGAGCTCAAATTAATTTTGCAAAAGATTGTGAATAGATCTAGAAAGAATTGGTCCAAAAAACTTGATGATGCATTATGGGCCTATAGAACTGCATACAAAAATCCTATGGGTATGTCTCCATATAAGATGGTTTCTAGGAAAGCGTGTCATTTACCTCTTGAACTTGAACATAAAGCATATTGGGCTATTAAAGAGCTCAACTATGACTTCAAACTTGCCGGTGAGAAGAGGTTGTTTGATATTAGCTCACTTGATGAATGGAGAACCCAAGCCTATGAGAATGCCAAGTTATTCAAAGAAAAAGTCAAACGTTGGCATGACAAAAGGATACAAAAGCGTGAGTTTAACGTAGGAGATTATGTATTATTATTCAACTCTCGTTTAAGATTTTTTGGAGGAAAACCTCTCTCAAAATGGGAAGGTCCTTACGTTATTGAGGAGGTCTATCATTCTGGTGCCATAAAAATCAACAACTTCGAAGGCACGAGTCCGAGGGTGGTAAATGGTCAAAGAATTAAACATTATATTTCAGGTAATCCTATCAATGTTGAAACTAATATTATTGAAACCGTAACCCCGGAGGAATACATAAGGGACACTTTCCAGAATGTTTCAGACTCCGAAAAGGAATAGGTATGTGGTACGGTAAGTAAACCGACTCCAAAACAACTCCAATGGCAATTTTTATCAATTTTGGAATATTTAAGAATTTTAGGAAGAAAGAAGTAGTCCGAAAGGGACACGAGGCCTCCACGAGAGTGGAGGGCGCCCCCCTGTCTCATGGGCACCTCGTGTGCCTCCCGGACTTTGTTTTCTTGCACATTACATATTTTGGTCGGTAAAAATTCATTATATATACCCCCGAAGGTTTTGACCACCGTATCACGCAATTATCCTTTGTTTTTGTTTCGAGCTATTTCTATTTTAGATTTAGATCAATATGTCATCTCAGGATTTGGATGGAGAGAGTTATGTGGCTGATTACCTCGCAAACCCCAAGGTCCACGGAGACTTGGAGCATGATGGCTGGACCTCTGAAGAAGAGGAAGACTATCAGCCTAAAGTAAAGGAGGAAACGAGTTCAGACGAAGACGAAGCCCTATTACCTCAGCCTGGGGACATGCATGTGGACTTTAAAAAGTCAAGCCTCCCTGATAGAGCAAAGAAGCCAAAGATCGAGTTTATCCCTTTTCGTCTCTTGTAGGAAAATAAACAGGAATTATGCAAAAGAGTATTAAGCCTTGAGCAGGAGATCGAATACCTAAAGGAGAAAAATATTATACTCAAGCGTAAAGTGAGGAACAAACCCACATCATCAACAACTCCTACTTCACCACCATCGAGGACATAATCACATGGGTATGGGCACTCCCCTTGGCAACTGCCAAGCTTGGGGGAGGTGCCCCAGTATCGTATCACCATCACACTCCTATCTTTACCGTTTTATTTAGTTCGATCCTTTTAGTAGTATCTTGATCTAGTAGATTGAAGTTTTGATATCAAGTAGTTTTGAGTTTTGCTTTTTGTAATCGAGTCCGTGAGCTATCTATAATAAAGATTAGTGTTGAGTCAAGGGCTTTGCTATGTTGCTGTGATCTTGAGAAAGTAGAAAGAATAAAAGGGTTCATATTAATCTTATGAATAGTGATGACTTCACACATAGAAAGTATGAGGCAGAAAAATTGTTGAGAGTTGATGAACGTAGTTTTGGTCATTGTTGCAATTAATAGGAAGTGATAAGGAAAGAGAGGTTCACATATAAATATATTATCTTGGACACCTTTTATAATTGGGAGCACTCATTAAGTATGACATGCTAAAAGAGTCGACGTTGGACAAGGAAGACAGCGTAATGGTTTATGTTTTCTGACATCTCAGTTAAAGTATATTGTCATTGACCTTCCAAACATGTTGAGCTTGCCTTTCCCCCTCATGCTAGACAAATTCCTTGCACCAAGTAGAGATACTACTTGTGCTTCCAAATATCCTTAAACCCACTTTTTCCATGAGAGTCAACCATATCTACCTATGGATTGAGTAAGATCCTTCAAGTAAGTTGTCATGCTGCAAGCAATAAAAATTGCTATCTAAATATGTATGACTTATTAGTGCAGAGAAAATAAGCTTTGTACGATCTTGTTGTGGAAGTAATAAAAGCGACGGACTGCATAATAAAGGTCCACATACAAGGGGCAATATAAAGTGACATTCTCTTCCATTAAGATTTTGTGCATCAACCCTAAAAGCACATGACAACCTCTGCTTCCCTCTGTGAAGGGCCGATCTTTTACTTTATGTTTTTACTTTATACTTGAGTCAAGGTGATTCTCACCTTTCCCTTTTTCATTTTATCCTTTGGCAAGGTCCTCGTGTTTGAAAGATCATGATATATATATATATATCCAATTGGATGTAAGTTAGCATGGGCTATTATTGTTGACATCACCTAAAGGTGAATACGTTGGGAGGCAACACAGTAAGCCTGTGTCTTTCTCAGTGTCCGGCTGAAACTCCATAACCACAAGTATTGTGTGAGTGTTAGCAATTGTAGAAGACTACAAGATAGATGAGTATGTGAACTTGCTGAAAAGCTCTATTGTTGACTCTTTCTGATGTTATCATAAATTGCAATTGCTTATAGTTTATTAGTTCTCAATGAAGTTTTTTGAACCATACTTGACATTGTGAATCGATTGTTACTTGAGCATAAGAAATCATATGATAAAATCTATATATGTTGCTGTTATAAGAATGATTATGATGCCCTCATGTTCGTATTCTATTTTTATCGGCACCTCTATCTCTAAACATGTGGACATATTTTTCGATTTCGGCTTCCGCTTGAGGACAAGCGAGGTCTAAGCTTGGGGGAGTTGATACGTCCATTTTGCGTCATGCTTTTATATCATTATTTATTGCATTCTGGGTTGTCATTACACATTATATCTCAAAACTTATGGCTATTCTCTCTTATTTTACAAGGTTTACCATGAAGAGGGGGAATACCGGCAGCTGGAATTCTGGCTGGAAAAGGAGCAAACATTGGAAACCTATTCTCCACTGCTCCAAAAATCGTGAAACTCCACAAAACATGTTTTTGGAATTTATAAGAATTATTGAGCGAAAGAAATACACCAGGGGGCCCACACCCTGTCCAGGAGAGTGGAGCCCCCCCTACTGGGCGCGCCCTCTATCTCCTGAGCCCCCTGGTGGGCCTCCGGTGTTCATCTTCTGCTATATTATATCTTTTACCCTGGAAAAAAATCATGGGCAAGCTTACGGGATGAAACTCCGCTGCCACGAGGCGGAACCTTGGCGGAATCAATCTAGGGCTCTGGCGGAGCTGTTCTGCCGGGGACACTTCCCTCCGGGAGGGGGAAATAATCACCAACATCATCACCAACGATCCTCTCATCGGGAGAGGTCAATCTCCATCAACATCTTCACCAGAGCCATCTCCTCTCAAAACCCTAGTTCATCTCTTGTATCCAATCTTGTATCAAAACCACAAATTAGTACCTGTGGGTTGCTAGTAGTGTTGATTACTCCTTGTAGTTGATGCTAGTTGGTTTACTTGGTGGAAGATCATATGTTCAGATCCTTAATGCATATTATTACCCCTCTGATTATGAACATGAATATGCTTTGTGAGTAGTTACGTTTGTTCCTGAGGACATGGGTGAAGTCTTGCTATTAGTAGTCATGTGAATTTGGTATTCGTTCGATATTTTGATGAGATGTATGTTGTCTTTTCCTCTAGTGGTCTTATTTGAACGTCGACTACATGACACTTCACCATTATTTGGGCCTAGAGGAAGGCATGGGGAAGTAATAAGTAGATGATGGGTTGCTAGAGTGACAGAAGCTTAAACCCTAGTTTATGCGTTGCTTCGTTAGGGGCTGATATGGATCCATATGTTTAATGATGTGGTTAGGTTTACCTTAATACTTCTTTTGTAGTTGCGAACGCTTGCAATAGGGGTTAATCATAAGTGGGATGCTTGTCCAAGTAAGGGCAGTACCCAAGCACCGGTCCACCCACATACCAAATTATCAAAGTACCGAACGCGAATCATATGAACGTGATGAAAACCAGCTTGACGATAATTCCCATGTGTCCTCGGGAGCTCCTTTCTCGTTATTAGAAATTTTCCAGGCTTATCCTTTGCTACATAAAGGATTGGTCCACCTTGCTGCACTTTATTTACTTTATTTACTTGTTACTCGTTACTATTTATCTTATCACAAAACTATCTATTACCTACAATTTCAGTGCTTGCAGAGAAAACCTTACTGAAAACCTCTTATCATTTCCTTCTGCTCCTCGTTGGGGTCGACACTCTTACTTATCGAAAGGACTACGATAGATCACCTACACTTGTGGGTCATCAGCGGTAGCGATAGTCATAGAAGCAATAGTTGGCGAGACAACAACGATGCTACGATGGAGATCAAGGTGTCGCACCAGTGACGATGGTGATCATGACGGTGCTTCAGAGATGGAGATCACAAGCACAAGATGATGATGGCCATATCATATGACTTATATTGATTGCATGTGATGTTTGTCTTTTATGCATCTTATCTTGCTTTGATTGACGATAGCATTGTAAGATGATCTCTCACTAAATTTCAAGATAAAAGTGTTCTCCCTGAGTATGCACCATTGTCAAAGTTCATCTTGCCCAGACACCACATGATGATCGGGTGTGATAAGCTCTACGTTCATCTACAATGGGTGCAAGCAGTTTTGCACACGCAGAATACTCAGGTTAAACTTGACGAGCCTAGCATATGCAGATATTGCCTCGGAACACTGGAGACCGAAAGGTCGAGCGTGAATCATATAGTAGATATGATCAACATAGTGATGTTCACCATTGAAAACTACTCCATTTCACGTGATGATCGGTTATGGTTTAGTTGATTTGGATCACGTGATCACTTAGATGATTAGAGGGATGTCTATCTAAGTGGGAGTTCTTAAGTAATATGATTAATTGAACTTTAATTTATCATGAACTTAGTCCTGATAGTATTTTGCAAATTATGTTGTAGATCAATAGCTTGCGTTGTTGCTTCCCTATGCTTTATATGTGTTCCTAGAGAAAACTAAGTTGAAAGATGATAGTAGCAATGATGCGGACTAGGTCCGTGATCTGTGGTGTATCCTCATTGCTGCACAGAAGAATTATGTCCTTGATGCACCGCTAGGTGACAGACCTATTGCAGGAGCAGATGCAGACGTTATGAATGTTTGGCTAGCTCAATATGATGACTACTTGATAGTTTAGTGCACCATGCTTAACGGTTTAGAATCGGGACTTCAAAGACGTTTTGAACGTCATGGACCATATGAGAAATTCTAGGAATTGAAGTTAATATTTCAAGCAAATACCCGAGTTGAGAGATAAGAAGTCTCCAACAAGTTCTATAGCTAAAAGATGGAGGAGAATTGCTCAAGTAGTGAGCATGTGCTTAGATTGTCTGGGTACTACAATCTCCTGAATCAAGTGGGAGTTAATCTTCCGGATAAGATAGTGATTGATAGAGTTCTCTAGTCACCATCACCAAGTTACTAGAACTTCGTGATGAACTATAGTATTCAAGGGATGACGAAAACAATTCCCGAGGTCTTCGTGGTGTTGAAATCGACGAAGGTAGAAATCAAGAAAGAGCATCAAGTGCTGATGATTGACAAGACCACTAGTTTCAAGAAAAGGGCAAAGGGAAAGAAAGGGAACTTCAAGTAGAATGCCAAGCAAGTTGTCACTCCTGTGAAGAAGCCCAAAGCTGGACCAAAGTCTGAAACTGAGTGCTTCTACTGCAAAGGAAATGGTCACTGGAAGCAGAAATGTCCTGAATATTTAGTGGATAAGAAGGATGGCAAAGTGAACAAGGGTATATTTGATATACAGGTTATTGATGTGTACCTTACTAGTGTTTATAGTAGCCCCTAGGTATTTGATACTTGTTTGGTTGCTAAAAATTAGTAACTCGAAACAGGAGTTACAGAATAAATAGAGACTAGTTGAGGGTAAAGTGATGATGTGTGTTGGAAATAGTTCCAAGATTGATATGATCATCATCACACACTCCCTATACTTTCGGGATTAGTGTTAAACCTAAATAAATGTTATTTGGCATTTGCGTTGAGCATGAATATGATTTGATCATGTTTATTGCAAATCGGTTATTCATTTAAAATCAAAGAATAATTTTTGTTCTGTTTACATGAATAAAACCTTCAATGGTCATACACCCAATGAAAATAGTTTGTTGTACCTCAATCGTAGTGATACACATATTCAAAATATTGATGCCAAAAGATGCAAAGTTGATAATGACAGTGCAACTTATTTGTGGCACTGCCGTTTGGGTCATATCAGTGTAAAGCGCATGAAGAAACTCTATAAAGATGGACTTTTGTAATCAATTTGTTATGAATCATTTGATGCTTGCGAACCGTGCCTTTTGGGCAAGATGACTAAACCTCCATTCTCCGGAACAATGGAACGAGCTACTAACTTGTTGGAAATAATACATACCGATGTATGCGGTCCAATGAAGTGTTGATGCTCGTGGCGGGTATTGTTATTTTCTAACCTTCACAGATGATTTGAGCAGATATGAGTATATCTACTTAATGAAGCACAAGTCTAAAACATTTGAAAATTTCAAAGAATTTCATAGTGAAGTGGAGAATCATCGTAACAAGAAAATAAATTTTCTACAATCTGATCGTAGAGGAGAATATTCGAGTTATGAGTTTGGCCTTCATTCAAAACAATGTGGAATAGTTTCACAGCTCACGCCACATGGAACACCACAACGCAATGGTGTGTCCGAATGTCGTAACCGCACTTTATTGGATATGGTGCGATCTATGATATATCTTACCGATTTACCACTATCATTTTGGGGTTATGCATTAGAGACAGCTGCATTCACTTTAAATAGGGCACCATCAAAATCCGTTGAGACGACGCCTTATGAACTATGGTTTGGTAAGAAACCAAAGTTGTCGTTTCTTAAAGTTTGGGACTGCGATGCTTATGTGAAAAAGTTTCAACCTGATAAGCTCGAACCCAAATCGGAGAAGCGCGTCTTCATAGAATACCCAAAGGAAACTATTGGGTACACCTTCTATCACAGATCCGAAGGCAAGATATTCGTTGCTAAGATGGATCCTTTCTAGAGAAGGTGTTTCTCTCAAAAGAAGTGAGTGGGAGGAAAGTAGAAATTGATGAGGTAATTGTACCTTCTCCCGAATTGTAAAGTTGTTCATCACAGAAATCAGTTCCAATGATTCCTATACCAATTAGTGAGGCAGTTAATGATGATGGTCATGAAACTTTAGATCAAGTTATTACAAAACTCGTAGGTCTTCCAGAGTACGGTCCGCACTAGAGTGGTACAGGAATCATATTCTAGAATTCATGTTACTAGACCATGATGAACCAATGAACTATGAGGAAGCGATGATGAGCCCAGATTCCGCGAAATGGTTTGAAGCCATGAAATCTGAGATGGGATCCATGTATGAGAACAAAGTGTGGACTTTGGTTGACTTGCCCGATGATCGGGAAGCCATTAAGAATAAATGGATCTTCAAGAGGAAGACGGACACTGATAGTAGTGTTACTATCTACAAAGCTCGACTTGTCGAAAAAGGTTTTTGACAAAGTTCAAGTTGTTGACTATGATGAGATTTTCTCACTCTTAGCGATGCTTAAGTCTGTCCGAATCATGTTAGCAATTGCCACATTTTATGAAATCTGGCAAATGGATGTCAAAACTGCATTCCTTAATGGATTTATTAATGAAGAGCCGTATATGATGCAACCAGAAGGTTTGTCAATCCTGAAGGTGCTAACAAAATGTGCAAGCTCCAGCGATCCATCTATGGACTGGTGCAAGCATCTCAGAGCTAGAATATACGCTTTGATGAGTTGATCAAAGCATATGGTTTTATACAGACTTTTTTGGAGAAGCCTGTATTTACAAGAAAGTGAGTGGGAGCTCTGTAGCATTTCTAAAACTATATGTAGATGACATATTGTTGATTAGAAATGATGTAGAAATTCTGGATAGCATAAAAGGATACTTGAATAAGAGTTTTTCAAAGAAAGACCTCGGTGAAGCTGCTTACACATTGAGCATCAAGATCTATAGAGATAGATCAAGACGCTTGATAAGATTTTTCGATGAGTACATACCTTGATAAGATTTTGAAGTAGTTCAAAATGGAACAGTCAAAGGAGTTCTTGCCTGTGTTGCAAGGTGGGAAGTTGAGTAAGACTCAAAACCCGACTATGGCAGAAAATAGAAAGAGAATGAAAAGTCATTCCCTATACCTCAGTCATAGGTTCTATAAAGTATGCTATGCTGTGTACAAGACCTATTGTATACCTTGCTCTGAGTTTGGCAAGGGAGTACAATTTTGATCTAAGAGTAGATCACTAGACAGCGGTCAAGAATATCCTTAGTGAGGACTAAGGAAATATTTCTCGATTATGGAGGTAAAAAAGAGCCCATCGTAAAGAGTTACATCGGTGCAAGCTTTTACACCGATCCAGATGACTCTAAGTCTCAATCTGGATACAGATTGAAAGTGGGAGCAATTAGCTAGAGTAGCTCTGTGCAGAGCATTGTAGACATAGAATATTTGCAAAATACATACGGCTCTGAATGTGATAGACCCGTTGACTAAACTTCTCTCACGAGCAAAACATGATCATACCTTAGTACTCTTTGGGTGTTAATCACATAGCGATGTGAACTAGATTATTGACTCTAGTAAACCCTTCGGGTGTTCGTCACATGACGATGTGAACTATGGGTGTTAATCACATATAGATGTGAATATTGGTGTTAAATCAGATGGTGATGTGAACTAGATTATTGACTCTAGTGCAAGTGGGAGACTGAACGAAATATGCCCTAGAGGCAATAATAAAGTTATTATTTATTTCCTTATTTCATGATAAATGTTTATTATTCATGCTAGAATTGTATTAACCGGAAACTTAGTACATGTGCGAATACATAGACAAACAAAGTGTCACTAGTATGCCTATACTTGACTAGCTCGTTAATGAAAGATGGTTAAGTTTCCTAACCATAGACATGAGTTGTCATTTGATTAACGGGATCACATCATTAGAGAATGATGTGATTGACTTGACCCATTCCGTTAGCTTAGCATTTGATCGTTTAGTATGTTTCTATTTCTTTCTTCATGACTTATACATGTTCCTATGACTATGAGATTATGCAACTCCCATTTACCGGAGGAACACTTTGTGTGATACCAAACGTCACAACATAATTGGGTGATTATAAAGGTGCTCTACATGTGTCTCCGAAGGTACTTGTTGAGTTGGCGTATTTCGAGATTAGGATTTGTCACTCCGATTGTCAGAGAGGTATCTCTGGGCCCTCTCGGTAATGCACATCACTATAAGGCTTGCAAGCAATGTGACTAATGAGTTAGTTGCGGGATGATGCATTACATAACTAGTAAAGAGACTTGCCGGTAACAAGATTGAACTAGGTATTGAGATACCGACGACCGAATCTCGAGCAAGTAACATACCAATGACAAAGGGAACAACGTATGTTGTTATGCGGTTTGACCGATAAAGATCTTCGTAGAATATGTGGGAGCCAATATGAGCATCAAGGTTCCGCTATTGGTTATTGACCGGAGACGTGTCTCAGTCATGTCTACATTGTTCTCGAACCCGTAGGGTCCGCACGCTTAAAGTTCGGTGACCATCGGTATTATGAGTTTATGTGTTTTGATGTACAAAAGGTAGTTTGGAGTCCCAGATGAGATCGGGGACATGACGAGGAGTCTCAAAATGGTCGAGACGTAAAGATCTATATATTGGACGAGTATATTCGGACTTCGGAAAGGTTCCGAGTGATTCGGGTATTTTTCGGAGTACCGGAGAGTTACAGGAATTCGCCCAGGAGTATATGGGCCTTATTGGGCCATACGGGAATAGAGGAGAGAGGCTAAAAGGAACGAGGCGCGTGCCACCCCTCTAGTCCGAATTGGACAAGGGGTGCAGCCCCCTTTTCCTTCTCCCTCTCCCCCTCTTTCCTTCTCTTCTACTCCGGAAAGGAAAGGGGAATCCTACTAGGACTTGGGAGTCCTAGTAGGACTCCCCACACTTGGCGCGCCCTCCTCTAGGGCCGTCCTCTCCCTCCGTCCTTTATATACGGGGGCAGGGGGGCACCTCTAGACACAACAATTGATCTCTTGATCTCTTAGCCGTGTGCGGTGCCCCCCTCCACCAGATTCCACCTCGGTAATATGGTAGCGGTGCTTAGGCAAAGCCCTGCATTGGTAGCATCATCGACACCGTCATCACGCCGTCGTGCTGACGGAACTCTCCCGCAAAGCTCTGCTGGATCGGAGTTCGGAGGTGCCGTAAGTTCGGTACTTGATCGGTCGGATCATGAAGACGTATGCCTACATCAACCGCGTTGTGCTAACGCTTACTCTTTCGGTCTACGAGGGTGCGTGGACAACACTCTCCCCTCTTGTTGCTATTCATCACCATGATCTTGCGTGTGCGTAGGAATTTTTTTGAAATTACTACGTTCCCCAACAACTTGGAGGCTGCCGGGGGACGAGGTCGAGCCTCAGCCATGGGAGGGTGAGTGCGTCCTCCTCGCAACCCATGTCGACCGTGGTTTCTCTTTGCCTCCGCATCCTTTCTTCCGGGGTTTTCTGAACTACTTCGGTGCTCAACTTCACCATTTTTCTCCCAACACTATCACGTACCTTGTTGCATATGTTTCTTTTGGCGAAAAACTTCTTGGGTAGTGGACTGCACTAGGGTCTATTCAAAGTCATCTTCACCTGCCGTTCCCAATCTATGAATAAGGCGAATTCGACTGACGAGAGGATGCACGTGATTCAAATGTGCGGGGGTTTAGGGATTCACATGAGGGTTAGGAGCACTTTTCCCCCTATGACACTTCCCGAGTCAGTTAGGGGATGGCAGTCGACCTGGTTCTACTGCCAAGACATTCCGGACCCCGGTCAGTCGACTGGTCTTCCTCCCTTCACCCTAGATCGAGTCCAGCAACCTTCTTCACTGATCGTGTCTGCAGCGGAGAAAGTAGAGGTGAACATGCTAGTCGAGCGGGTAGTCTAGTTGGTCCGTGAGGGCGTGACTGACATGGATTTACTGGAAGTGTTTCTTAGTCGACACATCCAGCCACTCCAAGCTCGTGATCATTCAATGTGGATGTATTCGGGCTCCAATGACACCGCTCGGGTCCACCCAGAGGAGGTCACCCATGAGACGGTGGCCCAGTGGCTGAAGGGCATTACTGGAAACAAAGACAACCCCGGGGGGTCTAGGAGAGTCAACCCATTCAACGCCGAAAATCAGCCGGACAAGGTCTGATCCTTATTACTGAGTGTCTTTCAATATGGCTTGCAACCATCTTTGAATCTGACTGATGTTTGTTTAACTTCTTGCCTTGTAGATTTATACTGAGATGTACCCGATGCCGAACGGGGAGCAAGCCCAGGAGAAAGCAAAGGAGGGAGTGGAGAGCGCGGACGAGAGTGCCGACTGGCAATCTCCCGATGATGATGATGAGGAAGAGAGTGATGAGTCGGACGATGAAGAAGAGGTTGACTCACCACCCCGCACAGAGCACCGATCAAGCAGTCTCACGATCCCGCTGGTGGGTGCAACAAGGCTGCACCTCCAAGCACAGAGGCACATAAACACACTCGGACTTTGAATCCGGAGCCATCTAAAAAGGTCGCCAAGCAGCCCAAGGTTGTCCCTTCAAAGCCTCAGAAGACCTTGCCTAGGATTAAGACGGACGTTCCCGTCGCTTCTGCGCAAGTGTTCTGTCTTTCTGTGTTTTACTGTCGACTCATACTTCTGCTTTGACCGAGTGGGTTTTGAATCTTTCAGTGCTGCAACTTCTGGGACCTCCATGCACATTGACAAGGCTCAGGATGATGAAGAAAATGAAGATGCAACTACTTCCAAAGCGGGTACGATTCTGCAATCTTGTGCATATTTTGTCGGTTGAACTGTCGGTCGATTGAGCTCTTATGGTTGAATTTTTTGCAGCCCCACAAGACGTCATTGAACTTCTAGACGACGATGAAGAAGCGCCTCAGAAGAATACGGGAAGGAGGTGCAGGGCTTCAAGCAGGAGAACGCCTGTCGGCCAGGTGCCTCAGTCGGCATCAGCATTGGGAACAGTGATCCAGTGGTTCGGATATCCGACTCGGGCCTTTGTTTCTTTTGCCAATCCTGTGTCGACTGACCGTCCTTCGGTGTCGATTGCTCAAGTCCCTGCTTCGTCCGTGCAACTTCATGCCTCAGATCCTGTGGTTGCTCTGACTGCTCTATCAACACCGCTTTGTACTGCTCATCATACCCCAGATGACCCGGTAGGTGCTGCCAAGGAAACCATGCTCCAAGCAGGCCTTATGATGGAGCAGATGAAGGTGGTGCACGAGGCTATCAAGGCTGCCTATAATGCCAGCTCTGCTCTGCAGATTAATGTCAAGGTCAGTGGATTTCCGACTGATCTTTCAGTTTGATTTTTGCCTTGCTATGATATGGTGCTTGTAAGCTGCTGATTCATTATCCATAAGATGTCCCTGGATGAGTTGGAACATTTTATGTGCATCTATCATGAGTCTGCACTTTACATCCATTCACCCAGTGGGTGTTTTTAACTTTTTGCCGAATAATTCTTCCACTTGAGTCGACCAAGTTGAGTCGAGTGTATCCCTAGACCAGTGGGGGCACGCGAAGTGCAACCACTAGGGGTCTTTGTCGAATGTCTCTTCGTAGTTCTTCCACTCGGCGGAATAGATTGAACCGAGTGGGATCAGACCAGTGGGGGCACGCAGAGTGCACCCACTTGGTGTAGTCCCCGAGACCGCGGTCGACTGCGGGCAGTCTACCGGGGTCTGAGAATCTCTCTTCTCTCTTTTTTTATATGCATACTCACGCTGGGCAGACCATGCCGAGTGGTAAACTGAACCAGTAGGGGCACGCCAAGTGCACCCACTGGGTGTAGTCTCCGAGACTACTATTGAATGTTTGATTCAACAATAGTCTTAGAACACTTGTCATGATTAGCTTTTGTTTCCGTCGACTGACGTGTATTATTTGCTGACTGCAGAAATCTTGTGAGCTCGGGGCCCAATTTGCTGAGTTGGAGAAGAAGGAGATCAGCCTCAACCTTGATCTGGAGCTGGCCAAGAAGAATCTTCAGAAGGCCAAGGATGCTGCTGCTGCTATGGGAGGTGAAAACTCGTCGACTGTCCGCCTTATATTTTTTACTTTTAGTCTATTGAACCGAGTGACTCCACTCGGACAGATGTGTGTAGTGAAAACCGTCAACTCCAAGCTCATCTGAAGAATGTTATTTTTTAGTCAAAATGAAGCAGGCCCTCGAGCAGAAAGACCTTGACCTTGCCGCAGTGCAGAGAGAGGCGCGAGAGAAAACATAACTTGCCGACAAGAAGCTGGCTTCAGTAAGCAAGTTAGAAGAAGAAAACGCCAAGCAGAAGACTGCTATTACTGAAGCCAACAAAGAAGTTGTGAAGCTGAAAAAGGACAAGGAGACTCTGTCTGAGAAAGTTGGAGATCTCACGCAGAAGAAGGGCGAACTGGAGACTTATCTGGGAAGACTCGCTGAGAAGATGGTCGTGAATCTTGAAGGTACTTTCTCTTGTCTGACTGATTTGCAACTGTCGACTCATCATATAGCTGCCGACTCACCACTTTTCCGAATGTGCAGAGTTCTATCAGGACTTCGAAGCAGAAACTGGGTGGATCGAGACAGATCTAGACCCCATAAATTCTCTCGTTAAGGATGATGTTGCGATGAACGTGCTGCGATTGGAGTCTCGTCTTGCCAGTGCTGTGGATTATCTTGCTTGTCTGAAGGTGGCGGTGTCGCAGATTGACACGGAGCTCTGGCACCGAGTGGATTTCTAGAATGATCTTGAGTCCCTGATGACTCGACTGAATGAAATCCCTGGTCGAGTGCAAGAGTGGAAGAAGTCGTCTGCTCATTTTGGCGCTGATGTGGCTCTGTCCTTGGTCCGAGTCCATTGCAAGGAGGTCAGATAAGAAAAGCTGGTAGCTCTCAAGGTTGCCAACACCAAGAAGCTCGAATTCTAGTCCTTCATGGAGACCTTCATCGATGCTGCCACTCGTATCGCAGAAGGCATTGACCTTGACAGCTCCGTCGAGCCAACAAGCCCTCCTCCTGCCGAGTGAACAAACTTTATGCCTCACCTTTATTTGCCTTGGAATGCCGAGTGGTTTTGTAACCGTTAAACTCTTTCAGGCCTGATGCCTGAGTACTTCTGCCCGTGGTTCTGAGCTTAGCTGGGTTTATCTGAACTTGGTTTTTCGTTGAATATGGTGGCTTTGCCCTTACCACTTTTAGATCTTTTTTTAATTCCGAGTGGAACTTGACACTAACAAAAAAAGATACATCTGTGACATTTTGGGCCGAATGATTTTTTTCCTGTCATGCTGATGACACTTCTATGACGATAATTATGACAAAACCCGGTATCATCATAGATGGGGTGGGATCCTACTTATATGACAAAAAATCATGACAGAAAATGGGCTTTTTGTCCTGTGCGGGCCAGAGACGCAGCTGCATGACATTCTTTGGGCTGTCCATCAGGGAAAAAACCATGGTAGAAGCGAGGGCGAGGAAAATTTCGGGGAGTTCCTGGTTATGGTGGGTGGTCGGGGGCCGAGCGGTGCATGTTTCTCTCGTACATGTACACGCGTGTAAGCGAGGCGCTGGGCTCTAACTGAACCCGAGCGAGGCGTTGGGATCTAACTGAACCCGAGCAATTGCACTAGATACGTTACTGAACCCGAGTGATTCCTTCACTACTGCTGCTAACGAAGCCGATCGAACCCTGCTGCCTCCTTCCCTTGATGAACAGTGAGCGTTGTTGGGGGGGATTGGATGAACAGTTCCCGATGGGGGTGGATGAACAGGACCCCGTGGTGTTGCCTCTGGATGAACAAGACCCCAATCGAGCCGGTTGGGGGTGGATGAACAGGACCCCGTGGAGGGCTGGATGAGCAGGATGACCCCGTGGAGGGCTTGTTGAACAGTAGCCGGTGGAGGGCTGGATGAACAATAGCCCGTGGAGGGGTGGTTGAACAGGACCCCGTGGAGAGGGCTTCTTGAACAGTAGCCGGTGGAGGAGCGCGCGGTGGAGGCTGGATGAACAGGAGCCCGTGGATGAATAGTCGTAGGTGGAGGCTGGAGGAGGTCGACGGTGGATGAACAGTAGCCCGTGGAGGTTGGAGGAGGTCGACGGTGGAGATGAACAGTATCTCGTGGAGTCCCGTTTTGTGGTACGCCACACCCCTCCCGATGAACTGGACCCGCGTTTTGACCTTAGCGCTCCAACACAAGTCCGTTTCCTCTATTTTGCGGTACCCCACACCCCTCCCGATCAACAGGACCCCGTTTCGACTATAGGAGGTCCAACAAAAGTCCATTTCTTCCATCTTGCGATACGCCACACCCCTCCCGATCAACAGGATCCCATTTTGACTGTGGCCGGTCGAACACAAGGCCATTTCCTCCGTTCTGCGGTATGCCAGGCCTTGTTTCCATCAGCTATTCTGTCCAAGCCCTCCCGATGAACACGACGACGCATTCCGTTCTGACCCAGCCGGTTGGCTCCCATGAACACAACGATGACGCAGTTTCTCTGTTCCGACCCAGCCATGTACACGAGCCCTGGCCGTACGTATGCGCGAGTAGGCGTTCGAGACCCCGCCCATATGTACGTACGTGGTCGTATTTACTTTCTTGCACCTTGGTCGCTATACGTACGTGTACATGCTATGTGCGCGCCTCTACTACGACACGTGCACGCCTCTACATCGACCAGTATGTATGTACATGTTCGCGACCAGAATGACAACGCTATATACGCTTCGACCATGTGGGTCCCAACTGTTAGGCACTTCCTTGCGTGCAAAGATGTAGCTGGTGGGTCCAGCAGTCAGGGGGGCGAATCATTTTTTTTACCCGTAATATGTACACACTTCCTTGCGTGCAAAGATGTAGCTAGTGGGTCCCAGCAGTCAAGGGGGAAACATTTTTTTTCATGAAATACGGTGGCCTGTATGGTGGGTCCCTGCTGTCAGGTGGAGGAATAATTATTTTGTGCGTAATAAGGAGGCACTTCCTTGCGGCCGCCATGGACCCAACTGTCAGCCTCTCCACATATAGTACTCTTCCGATGGAAGTCGTTCCTTGACCACGTTGACCACGCCGTGCCGAGAGCACCAGGGCGGTGGACGATGGCGAGGCCTAGGAAGGGGACGATGCGGAGCCGGGGAAGATGCGGCAACGGAAGCCTGCGCAGAGAGGAGTGTGAGGCTGTTGTCGCCGCAAGGCCTGGCGAGCAGTGGAAATAGTAAGGGGCGGTGAGGCCTCCACGGCAGCACAGCCGGCCACGGGAGGCAGGAGCATGCAGCATGACCGGCGCTGCTTTGGGCGGCTCGAGCAAGAAGACCAGAGGTTGAAGAAGCACTACGACCGTTGGATGGACATCATACGGTCACTGGAGCTAGAATCGTTCATATTGACTAAGTTGACAAATCCCTCCGTCCTCGTCAATTTAGTAGGCCCACAAGTCAGCCTCCCACCACGGTGGGTCCCAGCTAGCAGGGGGAGTATTCATTTTTTACTGCTTAATAAGGAGGCACTTCCTTGCGTGCGAAGATATAGCTAGTGGGTCCGAGCTGATAGCGGGGGAATGTTTTTTCATGAAATACAGAGGCCCTTCCGGTGGGTCCCAGCTGTCAGGTGGAGGAATCATTATTTTGCACATAATAAGGAGGCATTTCCTTGTGTGGGCCCCTACTGTCAGCCTCTTCCGATGGCAGTTGTTTGTTTACCATGTTGACCTCGTCGCGCCGAGAGCACAAACGCGATGGACGAGGGCGAGGCCCTGGAAGGGAATGACCCGGAGCCGGCGAAGCCACCACAATGGATGCCCACATTGAGGGGAGCACGAGCGCTGACTGGTCGGCTGCGGGGTGAGGCTGACGTCACCCGAAAATAACAGGATGTGTGGGTGGGTAGAAGGATGGCCTGGCGGCAGCACAGCCAGCCATAGGAGGAGGGAGCAGGCAGTCCCACCGGCGCTGGTTTGGGCAGCTGGAGCAGGAAGATCAGAGATTGAAGAAGGATGGCGGCCATTGGATGGACATCCGATAGTCACTACTCTATGTTGACTAAGTTGACAAAGCCTTGAGTATGCGTCAAAATTTTTTTTAGGACAACATCATCGTCAACCTAGTAGGCCCAGAAGTCAGCCTCCAAATGTGTGGAAAATAGCATAAAGCCCATTAGCCATTATTTTCAATAATTTATAGCCCATTTGCTATTTCTTAAGGATATTTGAAGCCCATATTCTTTTTATTAGCATTACATACCATATATTCTAGGCACTGCTAAAAAATTCAACGAATTTTTTGCATATTTCGGTGGGGTCTGAACTCTTTTAATCATGAAATTTCGAGTCACATTAAAAATAATTTTTAAAAAATTATATCAAAACAAAATTCAAAAAACAATTCTCCACAAAAAAGTGAATGAAATTTAAAATCTTAACTAGCAAGATGCCCGTTTGTTGCACGGAACATGAAGATGCATTTGTATGAGTAGTTTATCTTGTGGGATAAAAGATGATATTTTAATGTAATTGCCAGTTGGCTTTTGTTTTTATAAGAGTAGAGAGTAGAGAAATCCAGGAAAAATGATACTTTAATGCAATTGCCGGTTGGCTTTGGTTTAAAAAATTTATAGCCCATTTCTTACAACTTATAGCCCATTTTCTGGGGAAGCCCATTTCTTACTACTTACATCCCTCCTCGTCTTGAAAGATTTGCAACCCAGTAGCGCTGAGAAAAGCAAGTAGGCCTCGGTTTTGGTATTCTCCAAAAAAATAACTGGGCTAGCCATTTTTTAGAAATAAAAATATATATCAACTAGGCTCGTCATGTGCTTAAATAAAAGCGTAAGCATGGGCTAGACTAGCCACAACCCCCGCACAGCGCGCAATTGAGCTCCATCTCTGAAACTAAAACACAACTGGGCGAGCTGCTCGGTCCCTGGTGTTATCCGCTCATTGTGTAATTTTCCCGTTTATTGACTACATTGACAATGGCGTGGGACCTAGTTGTGAAACAATTAGGAGGAAGTGTTTTTTTGGCTTGTAATAACGAGGCACCTGCTTGCATAATACAATGACCCTGGTGGGTCCCTACTGTCAGCCTCTCCACGTATAGTCATCTCCTGATTCCTCTTGGTTTTTGACCATGTTGACAACGCCAGTCGACGACGGGCACAGCGAGCGAGGCAGAGAACGACGGCGAAGCATCGGACGGGAACAAACAGCAGCCATGGAAGATGCGACAGTGTAGTGGCAGGTGGAGGGGAGTACAAGGGCAACAACATGCAACTCAAGCTTACAAATGGTACAAAAAGCCCAAGGATTAATTGTTCATCAAATGTTTAGACAAAACCCATATTGAACATGGCAGTAACATCTAACCCAACCACTCTTTTTCACAGTCACAAACAAATGGATCGGTCTGATCCATAAAATTAACATCCTGTGCAAAAATATTTATTTCAGGATGACTACAACTTGTTGTAAATAGAAGCCGAGCACGTTTAGAAGCCCATTTGTCCACCTGAAACTTCTTTTTTTGCTGTTCAACGTGTCCGTCCGTGAGAAATCTCTTGCGGTAAAACTGAGCCTCATGGACAATACTAACCTTGCATTCAACAGGAAGAATGTGACAAAGCTTTTGTTTGCCTGGTTGGATGCATACCCTTCCAGCGTTATTGTCCTCAAACGAATGTCATGAGATCTGAGGAAATCCTGGTGCTTATTACGCCACCGATTGGTTATTGTTTTGCTCCGTGTGGTTGTGCCTAAGTAGACATGAAGATTGAAAATAGTTAAGGTCTGAAAAAGAGTATGTCAAAAGAACGGCAGCTGAACGGTTAATTCTAGTACAATATATATGGGCTTTCAATGTGCATGAAATCATCACCTCTATATATAAATTCTCCAGAGATCGAAAGCATCGCAGCAAGCCAATAATTATGTTCAGATCAAAACTAAACATTCCAATACATAAGATCTTGATAGAATTCAGCAGCATTGATAGGCTATCAATGGACAAACTCTTCATTGAGCATATAACATAATATTAGTACCCAAAGTGTACTCCAAGATGATATAAAACTTATGCGCACAAATGAAAATTGCAGCTTAAGATTACAAATGTGTAGATGATAATATACGGTACCTAAAAAAGTGTGGAGCCAAACACCAACTTCTTGTGATCATTAAACGGGTCATGAATTACACCCAAGGTCTCTAGTTTGGACGCAGAGACGACAGTTATTTGTGAAGGTTTATAACAACTATCAAAGAGCAACCTTTGAAGTGAAGGGGCATCTTCGATGTTGAGGTGCTGTCCTTCAAAACAAATTCCAATGCTTTTAAGGTGAGGCGGCTTTATTTCGAGAGAACTGATAGGGATTTCTATAACCAAAACAATGAGCAAGCGCTCCAGGGCAGGGCAACTGGAGTGGATGATGTTGTGCAGTGAGGCCTCCGACAGATGAACCATCACAAGTGAAAGTTTTTTTAGCATTGGAGTCGAAGCATTTGTACCAGATCATCTGGTAGATGGCACCGGGCGAAGGTGGCGGTGTGGAGGGAGGAGGAAAACCGCGAGATGGACAATGGTGGTGTGGGCATGAATTCTTGGTGTGTTCGTGGTATGAAACTTTGGTGGTAATGGTACAACTTAAACTGCTGGAGTTTTCCGAATTCAGGGGATGTCAGCCAAGCGTCCAGCATGCTGGGTATGGACCGCAGGTAGCGTGTCGGGATGTAGAGGCGTTGAACGGGGCCCTGCTAGTGAGACGAGACGATGGCTCTGAGGAGATCAAATTCAGGAAGGACAGATATCTGACGACAATCGAGATTGAGGGGCACGGTGCGGCATAGAGAGCGCCACCGAGTTGAGAGGACTTGTGTGCGGCAGCAATCCTTGGTGGGGAGAACCGAGATGATCTCCTCAAGGATGACATCCGGGAGATCGCTGATGCGGTCCACCGGAGATTCTACCGGTTCCTCATATCTGGGTGGGGGTGGGGAGCCTCGCCGCTTCTCCCCACGCTGCCGGGTGCGGGATCTACAACCGGTGTCGCCGCTGGCGGGAGCCTCATCTTCTTGGAGCTGGGGCCAGTCGACTCCATTTTCCTTGTGGGCGTCGCGCCGAGCGCACGGGTTTGAGCAGAGTAGCCATAGACGAGCCTAGTGGCGGTGCGAGTGGGGAAGAAGGAGGGCTGGGGATTTCTGTAGGAGTGGAAGAAGAGTAGCAGGTGTTTTTTGTATGAGTGAGGAAGAAGGTGAGTGATGACCCGCAAGTATACGGGATATTTGTAGCCTCTTTCGATAAGTAAGAGTGTCGAACCCAACGAGGAGCTAAAGGTAGAATAAATATTCCCTCAAGTTCTATTGACCACCGATACAACTCTACGAACGCTTGACGTTGGCATTACCTAGAACAAGTATGAAACTAGAAGTACTTTGTAGGTGTAATAGGATAGGTTTGCAAGATAATAAAGAACACATAAATAAAAGCTAGGGGCTGTTTAGATAAAGAAGAAATAAAGTAAATATAGCAAGTGCGGAAAAGTGGTGGTAGGAGTTGTGAAATTGTCCCTAAGCAATTGACTACGTTACTAGACTGGTAATCACTATTGCAATTCTATTTGAAGGAGAGGCATAAGCTAACATACTTTCTCTTCTTGGATCATATGCACTTATGATTGGAACTCTAGCAAGCGTCCGCAACTACTAAAGATTCATTAAGGTAAAACCCAACCATAGCATTAAAGCATCAAGTCCCCTTTATCCCATACACAACAATCCCCTTACTCGGGTTTATGCTTCTGTCACTCAAGCAACCCACCATAAAAGAATCATGAACGTACTGCAACACCTTACAGCGGGAATCCCTCATGCTTTCGCGACACAGAGGGCATAATAGGACAACACCAATAATAAAACATGCAACTCAAACCAATCATAGCAATTCATCAATCACCGATAGGACAATGAAAATCTACTCAGACATCATAGGATGGCAACAGATCATTGGAAAATAATATGAAGCATAAAGCACCATGTTCAAGTAGAGAGTACAACGGGTTGCGGGAAAGTGGACCGCTGTAGATAGAGGGGGGAAGGTGATGGAGTTGTTGGTGAAGATGCCGGCGGTGTTGGTGAAGATCGCGGTGATGATGATGGCCCCCGGCGGCGTTCCGGCGCCATCGGAAGCAAGGGGGAGAGAGCCCCCCTTCTTCTTCTTCTTACTTGACCTCCTCCCTAGATGGGAGAAGGGTTTCCCCTCTGTTACTTGGCTCCCATGGCTTGGGAGGGGCGAGAGCCCCTCCGAGATTGGATCTATCTCTCTATTTCTCTCTGTTTCTGCGTTCTGGAATTCTGCCCTGGCGCCGTTTCCTTTATATCTGGAGATCCGTAACTCCGATTGGATTGAAACCTTCGCCCAGATCATTTTCCAAAATTTAGCTTTCTTACGGCCAAATAAGGGCATCAACCGCCTTACGGGTGGCCCACGAGGGTGGGGGGCGCGCCCACTTTAAGTGGGCATGGGCCCCTATCTCGTGGCCACCTCGGGCATCGTCTCACGTTGATTCTTCCTCCCAAAAATCACAAATATTACAAAATAATTCTTCGTCCATTTTTATCCTGTTTGGACTCCGTTTGATATGGGGTTTTTGCGAAACATAAAACATGCAATAGACAGGAACTAGCACTGGGCACTGGATCAATATGTTAGTCCCAAAAAATAGTATAAAAAGTTGCCAAAAGAGTATGAAAGTTGTAGAATATTGGCATGGAACAATCAAAAATTATAGATACGACGGAGACGTATCAGTGAGCGGGGTTTTTCTGGACGAGTG
>NC_041391.1:445499294-445512888 GCF_002162155.2 Triticum dicoccoides | reverse complement strand
GATTGGGGGAGACGGAAGCGGGAGAGCGAGCTGTTCGTGTTTATAAGGCCCGCTGCACTAACTACTCGCTTTTTCCCAAGAATCGCTCTCTTCTATTGTGTTGCGACATTGGAGCTGGCGGATGGACTTGGCTGACTGGCCATGCATGCAGGATGCATGTGCCCGCCGCCCACTGCATGCGCCTGGTTTGTTACTAGGCCTATTTAATAGGGTGGTTATGGAGTAAATTAAGGAGATTTATTTTCTCTGTGTGCATCTTCTTGGTCTTACCAATTGGCTCATGGGCCTAATAAGTGCAGACGGAGGGAGTATAAGTGGAAGGGAGGAGGAAGGAGGGGTTTTCTGGGATCGCCCCCTCTTCAAGAAATATTGGCTTCTCCTCGCAAAAAACAAAAAGAAATGGGCTTTAAGATGGATAGGCTTTTGTATCGGCCCAGTCGGATGCCCGTGTTTCGTACTGGAGGGCCTTGTGCTAGAGGCAGCCCGAGACACTCTCCAGCTTATTGCCCATTCGAAAGAAAAAAAAGAGACGCCTCCAGCTTATGGCTACTCATTGGTAACCTTTTTCAACTTGGCATTCACCAAATTAGAGGATGCGGTAGTGGATGCAAACACTCACATTAAACTAAGCTTCAGAAGATATGGTATGCATACTAACATTCAGAAGAACAAAAGTTCAGCATGTTTATGCATGTCAATGATTCACCATACTATGACCAATACAAAGCCGTGAGAAGGTGTGGAAATAAAGAAAATCGGTCGATGCTTCTCTGATCAAAGGGCCTCCCTGCGCACGCATTAATTTCCTGGGCATGCTTGTTTCTTCTCAATGTTGCGAGCACTTTGAGCATGTTGGCAACTCCATGGCTAGCTAGCTGTCTCATCTTGCAATTGATGCTGACACATTTGCAGCAAACACATGAGGCAATAGAAATAACTCAACATGTGTCCATATTGTGCAGTTCCCCTGAAATCATCTTCATTGTCCTGAATCTGAAAAGATAGGAAAACAATAGCTATACTTAAACGATGTTGCAAAACAGTAGCACATATCAATAGCTCGGCATGACAAAACACGATCATCTGGACGAAGGGGATACTAACCTTCCTGAGGAAGACTATATACAATTTTATAAGTCCTTGGTTGTTTTTCACCTTCAGCCACACTGCTTGTTTGCTCCTCAACACATCACAGGATCGTTCCGCACTTCAATCAGCAAGTCAACATACAAATAAGCTTATTTCATCTTGCGGTGGTCATTATACCTAGTTACGAATGTAGGAATACCTCGAGCACCATGAGGTTAGCTGACAGCAGGTAGATGCAGCCATATAAATTTTGTGCGGTGCTACCAAAATTGAGGTTTGCATCCATTCCCGTTATGAGAATTCTTCTTGAAGTTGGTAGAATGTGACAGCTTGTTCTTTGCATCAAACTTTCCTTTCCCCTGAGATTTGTTCTTGTTGTTTTGGGGTTGGTTGGGCTAGAAGTTCTTCTCGTGTACCATGTGGGTACTAGAAGCTCCCTCAGCGACCCGAGCACGTGTGTCTTTTGCTCTCGCCTTCTCTTCAAAATCAAGAGTGCTAACGAGATCCAAAACAGAAAACTCATGTCTCTTGTTTTTCAGAGAAGTAGCAAAATCGTTCCACGAAGGTGGAAGCTTAGCAATGATGGTCCCAGCAACAAATTTGTCTGACAACACACACTGTATCTCATGACAGGGTGACTGTATCTCATGAGTCTGCTGAACAACGGAGCGCTCGTCAGTCGTCTTGTAGTCATAGAATTGCTCCATGATGTACAACTCATTGCCAGCGCCCGAGGCCCCAAACCTGGCCTCGAGCGCAGACCCCATGTCTTTGCTGCTATCAAATGACATATACGAATCCACAATGGAATCGTCAAGAACACTCAGTAGGGTGGCTTTGAAGAGGGTATCCATGTTCTCAAAAGCTTCCTGATGTTTAGGATTAAGATCGCCCTCAGGCTTATCCTTAGTGGCGTCATAGCAGTACATGACCTGAAACCAATATACTGCTCTTTTGTGCCACCTTTTATATTGCACCCCCTTAAAAGTAGGCAGCTTCAAAAGCGCAGCAAAACCACTCAGAGTAAATTGCCTATAATCATGTTTTTGGAGTGGATTGTTGAATATATGAGCAATTTACTATGAGATTTGATCCGAATCAACAGTAAATAGATCATGATGACAATTGCAAAGATCAAAGTAATGATGCGGACTAAACTAGGAGGACAGAATCACATACTGTACAGCGGGAGCAGAACCGCAGTGGTTGATGTTGTCACTCATGTCGTTGATGAAGAGGTTACCGAGGTCGGGGAAAAAGGCTGTCGTTGAGGAAGTCGTCGCTTGCTGTAGTCACAAGAGTGTGCTCCCCAAAAACCTGATCGCCCCTCTCCCGTTCAGGATCACGAAAGGCGGGGTCCAGAGGACTGCTGTCCCTTCTCGCGGTGCATGCCGGAAGGAGGGCTGGAGAAGAATTGCGTGGAGGCGCTAAGATCTAGAACGGTGCGAAACCATATGATAGAGCGATGGCTAGGGTAGAACATGTCAGGTCAGTCGTGCGAGTAAGACCAAGTATAATAGCCTTTGTCCTAAGGCCACTGCTACAAATCAACCGGCTGATTTCCCAGAGAAATCAGTTGGCTCGTCAGCCGTCAGATCCTTCCCCGCGCAGTCGTTCGATCCAGTCAACGCCAACGCCCAGGTCATCCCCCTCAGGCTACATCAATGCATCCTCCTTTTGTTCTCCTGGCTGCATCGATGCAGAAAGCGCCCCCGCCCGCTGGAAAAGCATCACCCTCTAACTCTAAGTCGCTATGCAGCATCGCCGGGAAGCCATCGCAGCGACGCCGGCTCACAGCGTCCGGCGTGCTACATCACAATAGTAGGAGAACCAAGTCATCGAAGTTGCATTGTAGCACCAGGTGGCTCCCTGCAGCGTCGCGCCTTCGCCTCCCTTGTCTACTGTGTTGCAGCACCGATGACGAGCGGTTGCAGCCACCGACAACCGCGCCTTCATGCTGCGTTGCAGGACTGATGGGGTGTGGCTCCACCTCCGACCTCCCTCTTCTTGCTGCGTTGCAGCATTGACGTCGAGCGGCGGTCTCGTCTGGCCTCCTGTTCTTGCTGCGTTGCCGCGCTGACATCGAGTGGCGATCTCCTCCGGCCTTCTTCATCATGCTATGTTGTAGCATCGGTGGCTGCCTCCAACTGCTACGTTGCAACACGGGCAGGAGTGGCGCCCCCTCTAGCCTCCCTCTTGGTACTAGGTTGCAGCACTAGCGGTGAGCGCGGGCAGCGATGGCGTCGCAGCAGTGCAACAAGCAGCCCTACTTCCGCCGCCCTTGCTTGTTGCATAACAGCAGTGCGGCAAAAAAACAGGAGCAGTTGCGGCAGTTGCAGCCGGACGTGGTCGCGTTTATTCTCTCCAAAATTGCAGCAGTGGTGGCATGGTGGTCACTATTGCGTTGGGAGTCCTCGCCTGAGAACGAGAAGGGGGACAGAAATAAGAGAGGAAGGAGGGAGAGCGTGTGGAGGAGAGAGGGGGTCGAAGAGATAAGGCAAGCTGGGGGAAGCGGTGGATGGGCCTATAGGCCACGTGTCGAGTAGCACGAGCGGCTTATCTTTCCTCAATATCATCCGGTGGATTTTAAACGTTTTCCTTGGCCCAAACCCCATGTCCAAGACAATAATAGCCCCACCAAGGTTTGTCTCAAAAAAGGCTAAGTAATTAAGGCGTCCGTTAATTAATAAATAATGACTTAAAATAAATTTTCCGACCAACAAAAATATATACCATGTGGATAGCCTTGGTCCTTAGACAGGCTCATTCCCGAAGAGCGCGCGTGTTGGCTTCCTATTATCATGCTCATGCAAATGCTAGAATATACCACATTATTAAGTGATGCAACTCACACCCACCTAGAAGTATGGGACTAAACTTTAGTCCCACTCACACCACACTTAGAGCATGGTTAATAGTATAGCCAACATCCGGCTATATGAAGTTAACACGTCATCTAGAACCAACCTAATAGCCTGCTAATACAATAGTTAGTCCCTTTAGTATAATAGTATAACATTAATAATGGCCCCACCTTTTGTCTCACAAAGTATGTTCGAGCTCCTGCTACAACCGGCTACAAGTTTACAACCCGCTGTCATCTAATTGTAGTACTTGCTCTAATGTTACTCTCCACTGTGTAGTCTAAAATGCCGGGCGTGCAGCGGGCGATGCCCTCGGTCGGCGTGCTAGTTCAACGGCGGAAGCAGTGAGAGGCCATGTCGCCCTGACTTGCCATGAATGTGGAGCGGCGGGCTCAGCTGGCGCCAGGCGGGAAGCGCACGCTGGAGGGGGGAGGGGTTTTTGTTGGGCCAAGAAGGTGAGAAGCCAACTTGGGATCGGTCCAGACGGGGAAATATCATGTGCTCCCATACTCACTAGTAGTTTCATGCATATGACACTAGTCTATGTTACTACTCCCTCCTTTCCGGTTTATAGAGATGTTTAGACTAACATAGTAATATGTTACAGTATAAGTTACTCCCCACTATGACCAGCCTTGGCCTCTCCCAGTGCTCCACCATGTATAGCTGCTAAGCCTGCCACGTAGGCATAAAATATGATGTGGCAAGTTAATTAAGAAGAGAGAGACTAGTTTGGCAACCGCGGGAAGAAATGGTGGAAAGACAGTTTTGAGTCTATAGCTAATTAAATGAAGCAAGCTTAGCAACAACAAACTAAGCACCTATGCATTGGAGACTTGAGTTGCTAAGCCATTTAATGCACTTAGCACCTCATCTAAGCACATCTAAGCACTTAGCACTTAGTACCCCCTTGACCATGGACCTTGACAGTGTACGTCACCTTGTGTCCAGATCTGAGATGCCATGTGTACCAAATGAATGACTCCAAGCTCGACCACCGTGATGCAAGAGGTGCGAGCCGAGGAACACTATTGGAGACACCCCCCTCAGACTAGCCACAATGGGTAGTAACATAGACTAGTAACATGCTCATGTTACTAGTCTATGTTACTACCTCTATAGTAACATATGTGTGGTAACATGCAACACTTCATTTATTAGGCTATAGGCACATCTTGCTTTGGTATGTGTGATGTTACTACTTTCCTCTCTTTCTTCATTTATTGCTTGCCACAACATCTACTTTATCTAGACATGTGTGATGTTACTACCTATGTTACTCCCACTGTGGATAGTCTCATAATTTTCCTCGTCATCATCTGAGTCCTAGAAGATCTCACCCACATCATCATTAGGCATGAAGCCGCCTTGATAGACAACGTGTGCAGAAGGAGTAGAGGCGACTAGGGACGCACCATGTCGTGGGCACTCTGTACGTGCTTGTGTGCGTGCAGCGTGCGTGTTTTTTCATCGGTGCTAGCTCTAAGGACAAGGCTGCGGTCATCTTCGTCTCCGACTAGTCGTTGAGCAACAATGACAAAGAGATGCTGCAAGAGATGCGTAGGCGCCGTTGTGTGCGAGCTTCACCGTAGCATGACGAACCGGACGTCGCCGCAGATGGCGCACGCCTCCATGCAGCCGAGTGTGTGCGCATGCATGTGTTATTCACGTGCATTCTGCGGCCGAGTGTGTGTGCATGCATGTGTTGTGTACGTGCATTGTGTGCTCCATGTTGTGCACGTATGTGCATGAGTTGGATTAGATGGAGTTAGTGCATTTACATGCATGGCTGCATGCGTCCTGTACATGTGTGGCTTGTTGCGTGGTTATCAATATAAACTATAAAACATCTTCAACTTAGCATCCTGATGTATCGTCTCTAGTGGTTAGTGAAGAGTTCATGTTCTTTTATTTGTTTATAGGTGGGCAGGTGGCAAAAAACAGGGGAAAACACGCAAGGTTCCTTGCAGACGCTCCACCGCGAGGTTCCTTGCTCCTTCTGGGTCGTCAGAATCTATGTTCTTCAACTCTTTTTTTACATGAGCTTTATTCATCCTTTTTCCAACACGCGAGACATCTAGCATCAAGGTGCACGTGTCATGCAAGAAAATGGAGATAATCAAATAAGCAGTGCATAAGTGAGTCGTGCAGTTCGATGGCACCTACTACGCAATATTGTTTCTCCTCGATGGTACATGAATAGTGCACATACTCAACGACGGAGCACGGGATGGTAGCCATGACATGGTCAGCGCTTTTTTGGAGAGAGCAAGTACTAAATAACTTTGATGTGTCCCATCAACTCGCAGAACGACGAGAAGCTTGCTTACTACGTACAATATTACACATTAGGCTTGTCCCTAAAATTCAACCCGCGCCTTGTTATATCCCGAAAATTCAGATATCGTGCTCCCAAAACTGGCGCCTTCACAACCTATGCCTTACTATCCCGAAATTACAATGCACGTGAAAACTCCCTCTAGCTGCCAAATCCCAACACGTGAAATCCCCCTTCTAACACTGAGCCGAAAGGGCGACTAGTTCAAATCGGTGGGGGTACTTTTGTAACACACCCTACATTTTGGACAAGCGCGTCCCTAAGTCATGGTTCACCCCCTCCCATTGCCTCCTTTTTGCCATTCAAAATCCCAGGCCGCCATAACCTCTCCACTCCAACCGCGAAACCCCACCCTCCTCCATCTGCCACCTCACCGCTGCCTAGCCGGAGCCTCTTCCCCGATGACATCTTCCACCGCAACAGCTCGACATCCCTCATGTACCTCCCCCGATGAGGATCCTTCGTCCATCTCATTGTCCCCCCGGTTCAGCCGCCCCATCCTCCACCTCCAAGGAGCTACTCCGACGATCGCCTCGTCTATCGCGGCTGCTCCATCCCCACAGCGCCGCCTTAACCTGTTCCACCGGAACCGCAGCATCCTCACCGACTCCTCGGACGAAGCCAAGGCCTACTCGGCGCCACCAAAGAGGTTGTACACTCATCGCATTGCACCTTCTCCTTAACTCGACCTCCCGGTGCCGGCAATGCTCCATCCCGCACCCCCATGGAGCGGCTACCTTGAAGCCGGCACCACGGGCGACATCTCCATGGCGGCTCTCCCCCAGTGTGAGGCCCCTTCGGCGGCGGCGGCCATACCAGCCGGATCTGCTGCAGCTACTCTGGCTCTCACTCGCTTGCTCGCGCTGCTGCTCCTACTCTGGCTCTCTCTTGCTTGCTCGCTCGCCCAGCTGCTTCTGCTCGGGCTCTCGCTCGCTCCCTCGCACTGCTCCTGCTCTAGCTCTCGCTTGCTCGCTCACACTGTTGCTGTTGCTCTCCTCCTCGCTCGTGCTACTGCTCTGCTCCGATTTAGCTACACTTCAGTCGACTGAATCAACTTTTGGGTTAGTCGATTTTCAGGGGGTGGGGGACTCTTCGGAGTTAAGGAAGAACCACCCGCAGTGAGGAGGGGGGCTCGCCTCCGAGGTACGCCAATATATATCTTATGGTTTAGGGTGGGGCAGGGGGCCTAGAGGGCTGGCCGGGTTGGCAGGACGGCAGCGGACCAGCGGTGGGGAGTTGTTTCGGGGCGGCGAGGCGGTGCTGGGGCTGGCGGTTCAACCGGTGGTGGCTGGCAGCTCAGGGGGGTGCAGGTTGAATATGAACTACATGCCCTCCCTAAACTACATGTCAAGTGCCTCTCTGCTACCATTGTGTTCAGTTTCGACAGTAACATTCAGATTCCACAATAAATTCAATTTCGAAAGTTAAGTTCAGTGTCAATAGTTTTTACCTCATCTGTTGTAGTCAGGTGATTTTTGGTGATGTAAATTTTACATCTATTTTACATCATCTATTGGAGATGCTATTAGAATCCCACTTGAGATTAATGATGTCTGTCTTGTGCTGCTTCAGCCTTGACGTCTTACGGCTCACTGGAGCTGCTCCAATGACAGAATGATCTATCACAACAGAGCAGTGCCCTGGACGCTGTCGACAGATTCCGCAGATCTTCGTCCACACCTCCGACAGCCACCTCTGACTCAACTTCTTCAGCGACCAACCCAATAATGCTGAGGTCGACACAGCTACGGCAAAGAGGTTGTACACTTGTTGCATCACTTATTACTTTACATTCATGTCGATCCATTAGGGCTATTTGGTTCAACGAAAAACATAGCAATAGGGAATTTTCCTATGGCACTCTATTATTCAATTATTCATGCATTTTGTTGAAAGGAATGGAGCAAAACATCCACCTGGACCTACTTTTCAAAATCCAATGCATGAAAACAAGACCAAGTGCATTAGTGGCAGAATAACATTGTAAGTATACACGCTTTCATATGGTTTCACTTTATTTTGGCCATGTTTCTTTGCATTCCTCTGCTCTTCCAATTCATGTGAACCAAACAACCAAGTTGACAGAAATCTTGTGTTTACAAATGCTCTGCTTACTATGTGCATTCCTATCCTATTCTGGTGTTTTTCCTATCCCTGCATTTTTAGAATCATGCAAGACAAATGAGCCCTTACAAAATTACTTCAGTTATAGGTAGGTGTCGAAGGGAACTTTGTGTCGTTTGTCCTGCTCCTGCCGCGACGTCGTACACCTCACCTGAGCTGCTCCATCGACAGAAGCATCCACCAAACCAGACATCACGACTCCTGGCCGTCTTTCACTGCCTCAGATCTCCTTCCCTGCCGCCGGCACCCACCGCAATGGCATCACCATCATCGACTCAGCAGATGAACCTGAGGAGTACACGGGTCCACAAGAGAGGTTGCACTCTTTTGTTTCTTCTTTTGTTATGCATCGCTTAAAATTACCTGCTACTTTATCATCATGTTCACCTCTTAGACTCCACGTTAGGTCCGAATTGATGTTCAAACTTGAGCTCTAAATTAGCTGTGGGGCACATATCGAGGCAACAATGAATAGTATCTCTGTCTAATATCTGGTTCACCTAGGGTTTGCCTATGTTGTTCATCTTGGGTGGGAAACAAGTAGTAAAGCAATCATCATCTATCTTTTTATTAAATTAAAGCAATCATCAGCCTGCTATCATTATTTTTGGATCCATCCACTGGTTGTTACCATCACTCTAAATTTCTGCATGCTCTCCTTACATAATCGCACCATATTTTTTTCGTCTGCATGTCAGATATTGTACACAGTCATGCTGAACATGTAGAGAAAAAAAGAAGAGTTTTGCGCGGCAATACTATGTCATCTAGACATCGCTCCATGGTGGGTTCAATGGCACCCCCCTCTCCAGATTGTAATCCAGAGGAAGATATCTGTTCTGAGGCGGATTCAGACACAGCTGACCACTCTTATTTACCCCCCAAGGTGTTTGCTCTACCTTGGCATGATGATGTTAGTCATATCATGCATATGTTCCCTTGCGGTGCCTACTTTTGACATCATATATGTCATCTGCTTAGTTTAGACATGTTCTATAATGCCACATGTTTAGTTTCTATATCATATATGGGAATCATGCAGTCTCATGTCTTTTAGCCAGCCATAATATATGTGAAATGTGCAATGCCATCCTGTTTAACCAGGCATCATATATTTGAATGATATGTTGCCCATCGTTTTCTTCATTACATTTATATTTATCGATAATGTTTGTACATTAAACTACTCTTCCTGTGAATCAGCCATTTGGGTGGGAGATGGAAAAATCTAGAGTGAAAACAAGGCCTTCAGAGCAGATAATGCTACCTATCGAAGCAGATCTCTTGTTGGGTCCCCATAGCTCCTCGGAGATGGATTCAGAGACAGATGACCAGTCCTATTCCCCCACCTAGGTGTATGCTCTAACTTGGCATGGTTATACTGCTCATATCATGCATATGGTGTCTTGCATTGCATAGTTTAGACATCATATACACAATATTCAACACCATGTTCTTAGTTCAGACATCATATCGAATGCCCTCTGTTTAGCATATAAATCACATATGTGAATTAAATCATGCGATCCTGATTACTTAGATAACATGTAGGTGAATGATGTCATGCGATCCTGTTTAGTTATTCATCATATCTTTGAATTATCTTATGCTATGCTATCCAGTTTAGATAGACATCATATATGTGAAATTATGTCATGCTATCCATTTTAGTTGAACAATATACATGTCAACTATTTCATGCCCTCTTTTTTCCACACTATCTATTGCATCTGTCTCTCATACAATGTCTGTACATTCAACTATGTTTCCTGTTTATCAGCCATTTGAATTGGAGCGGGTGATGCCGGTATCTAGCGGAGTAAAAACACGGTCTTCAAATAAAACAGTGCTACCTCTTGGTGGAGATAGCACCCCGATTTTACATGCACGAGAACTAGCCCTACCACATATAACCCAGACTCGCGCAGATTGTACACCTATTGTGATGGACAGAAGCCAGCTTCACCCAATCTAACCCCAACCCCAGCAAATAGTAACCCAGTTCCTATTGACACAACACCATCTCCACCACAGAGCTCCCAAACAAGAGCATTTAGTAAGGCAGCTCCAGTTCCCAAAGGGCTAGTACTACCACGGCGAACCCCAACTCCACCAGTTAGTACGCCTATTCCTATGGAGGAAGCACAACAAGCCAGTCGTAGTTTAGCATCTATGACATTTGATGTTGTTAAATCCTATGTGCATATCTTCCCATCTTGGAAATATTATACTGAAGATGAAGGAAAATGCCAGTTGCAGGTATTTGTCCAAGACTTATGTGTAAGTAATGTTATTCATGGCAACTAATTTGCTTTGTCCCATACATCCTACCTCCATGATGGTTATAATACAACAATTTTTCCCATTTTTCTCTATAGAGAAGGACCGATTTGGAAACTCAGGATGCGGTAACCTGTGCTAATACCTCTGCTATCTTCAAGAATGCTTGGTGGCAGTATCAGAATTACCTTAAGAAAACGTACTTCACCGGCAAAGAAACTCATCAAATTCCCTTACGTTCTCCTGAGACACATTTGCTAGATGATGACTGGGAATGCCTTGTTCTCTACTGGTCCCAAACCAAGAATGTGTTAAGCCCTACGAGCTCATTTTCTATTTTTAAGTACTATATTCTTGCGTCTTACTGTACTCTGTTCATGTAGAACAAGTGCCTAAACCTGAAGAACAACTGTTCCAATTTAAGATTCCATTGCTATCGTGCATACTGCTTTGCTCTTGTATCACTGTATTTACTCATACAAAATTATTTTTAAATTGAAGGATCCAATCGAAACTCCAATGGCACAGCAGGTATGTTCACGCATGTTTCTTTAACAGGTTTGCTCTTATCAATAGCTATGTTGATTTCAATTTCAATTGTGTATACAGTTGACTTCTCATATCATGCACATTACTAGCATCACAACAGAGCCAATAGTGTTGTTGTACATGTAGACCCCTGGTACCCATCTGAAATCTTGTTATGCCGTGTAGTTTCCCATGCTTTGTATTCTTTCACTGCTGCTTTGTCTTGAACTGATATGATTTGAACCGTGTCTCTATTTTGATTTGGCAAGACAATGCAGTGACCATAGGACATAGATATATGTTTGTTTGATGCTTTTATTAGGTACTAGTACTTGGCAATAGAAGACTTGGTACTTTAATCTTGTCCACCTTACTAATGAACTGGTTCACCGAAATGAGTTTCATATACTAGTACATGCTAAACCTGTTATATGTCTGCTTGTTTCTTCTTTCAGAATACTGACGGAATATTGGGGAAGAGTGCCTTATTAAGCAATGGTAAAGGAAATAATGCAGATAAGGTTCAGTATAGTGAGACATCCTTGTTGGTCTCCAACAAAGCTGATAAAACAGCTAAGGAAGACTATTTTGAAGACAGTGAGATAACCCCAGAGTCCTATATTGGTTTAGTGTTCGAGTTACTGGCCACTACCACTTGCACAAGCTATTCAAACTCACTGTCTGAATCAGTTCGGTTTTTGGAGTCTCAACTACAAGCTGAAAGACATCGATCAGCTGTGCTGCGACAAGAAGCAGAAGGACTGCGGAAATCCCTGGAGCATTCAGATGCATACTTTCTGGTGCAATAGCAAACGTTGGAGGATTTTAGCGCCAAACAGGACAAAGCTAATAAGCTTTCTAAGCTTATTTCCAGCATGGTGGATACCCAAGATAACGTTTCTTGAGCTCTTCTGAAGTTGTTTCAGTTATGCTCTTGTTTTGCTACCATGATTATTTGCACTCGTGGCCAATTTTGGCGGCCAGTGTATGTAATATGCTTCTTTTTCCCTATATTTGCACTGGTGGCGAACTTTGATGCCCAGTGGATGTAATATGTGTAATATCGGTAATAGGCTAGCGTTAGTTGCTTGCTTATTTATTTCCTTATTGTCTTGTTTAGTTGTTTGCTTGCAGTCAGCGGGCGGAATAATGGGTCGTTAATGGGTATAAAGCGATACACTGTTCATTATGGGCCAGTTTCATCTCGGGCCTTTAATGGGACCAGAGTTACGAAGGGCCTCATATGGCCGAAATACATCATGGGCCATACATGGGCCGGAAGTTACAACGGGCTGGAATCATATTGGACGACCGAGATGAAGCTACTGGGCTTAATTCCGATAGGCCGTAACGGGCAGGGTGTTAGCGGGCCATAAATGGGCGATATACGAACAGGCCGTTAACAGGCTTTCCGTGGGCCGGCCCGTTACCTTTTGACCAAGTCAAACGAGTTGGCCTTTTCACCGGAATGGGCCTATGTTGGGCCGTGCCACGTGTCAACGTATCATAGGCGCCTTTTGTCCAATGAGTGGATGACATCTGGCCCACCGAGGAGCAGACATGTGTTTCCTCCGGCCAATGAGAATTTTACAAGTGGAAAATCCCCCATTGGTCCGGGCTGCTAACGGGTTATCGGATCCAAAACCGGACCCGATAGCTTAACGGCGTCCTGTTACGGTGGATGCCACGTGTCGGTCACCCTTGACGAAAGCACTTCTATGACGCGCGATTGATCATCATGGAAGTGGACACTTCCGTGATGATAATTTTGGTAATGTCATGGAACACTTCTACGACAACACAGGTATGACTATCTTGATTCTGTCATAAAATCGTCATGGATGAACATGCATGACAGAAAACGTGACATACTGTGAGAAACACGTATCATCACGGAAGTGTATTTTTTTGTAGTGTGACTTCTCACTCGGAAATAGACATTGTACTTGTGACGCAGCTCTGACGTTGTGTTCGATCGGCACCTCGTCGTCCTTGCGGATCGGGATGGATCGTACGTTGTACTTTTGACGCAGCTCCGACGACATGCTCGATTGGCACCTCGTCGTCCTTGCAGATCAGGATGGAGCAAACGTTGTACTTGTGACGTAGCTTAGAGAATCTTTGTGACTTAGGCGAGTACGGGGTCGCGGCTAAGCCTCCGAGTGGGAGGGTTGCTCTCCATTCGGAATGGTTTTTTAACTTAGGCGAGTACGGGGTCACAACTAAGCTCCCGAGTGGGAGGATTGCTCTCCACCCATAATGGTTTTTTAACTTAGGCGAGTACGGGGTCGCAGCTAAGCCCCCTTGTGGGAGGATTGCTCTCCACTCGGAATAGTTTTTTAACTTAGGCGAGTACGGGGTCGCAACTAAG
>NC_041391.1:445467711-445498863 GCF_002162155.2 Triticum dicoccoides | reverse complement strand
TCGCAGCGAAGCCCCCGAGTGGGAGGATTGCTCTCCACTTGGAGTAGTTTTTTAACTTAGGCGAGTACGGGGTCGCAGCTAAGCCCCCGAGTGGGAGGATTGCTCTCCACTCGGAATAGTTTTTTAACTTAGGCGAGTATGGGGTCGCAACTAAGCCCCCGAGTGGGAGGATTTCTCTCCACTCAGAATAGTTTTTTAACTTAGGCGAGTATGGGGTCACAACTAAGCCCCCGAGTGGGAGGATTGCTCTCCACTCGGAATGGTTTTTTGAAACTTAGGTGAATCAGGTTCGCGGCTAAGCCCCCGAGTGAGAGGGTTGCTCTTCACTCGGAGTGGTTTTGAAACTTAGGCGAATCAGGTTTGCGGCTAAGCCACCCAGTGGGGGAATTTGAACACATGTGCTTATGGGAAAACAATCATTAAGATAATGCAAAAATGTTGTCTTTGATAAGCAAACCGAAGGATTCTTATTATAACTCGTTGATCCGAGTGGTTTAGGTATAGAAACGGCGGAGCAGTTCCGTATTCCACGAGCATGGCTCGTCTTCTTTCTTGTCTACATTGTAGCCGTGATATGCCCCGTTGTGGAGCACCTTGGTGATGATGAAGGGACCTTCCCAGGCTGGAGCGAGCTTGTGAGGTCATTTCTGATGCACTCGGAGCACAAGGTCTCCTTCCTGGAATGCTCGACCTCTGACATTACGGGCATGGAATCGATGCAGGTCTTGTTGGTAGATGGTCGACCAGATCAGAGCCATCTCACATTCCTCCTCCAAGAGATCAATTGCATCTTAGCGTGCCTGTTTTGCTTCAACTTCTGAGAAGAGTTCCACTCGGGAAGCGTTGTGCAGCAAGTCACTTGGAAGCATAGCTTCAGCACCATACACCATGAAGAAAGGGGTTTGGTCAGTCGACTGGTTCAGAGTTGTTCTCAATCCCCATGAGACGGACGGCAACTTAGTCACCCAAGCTCCAGTAGCGTGCTTGAGGTCGCGGATCAGTAGGGGTTTCAGCCCTTGAAGGATCAAACCATTCACTCTTTCCGCTTGCCCATTCGACTGTGGGTGCGCAACAGATGCGTAGTCGACCCGAGTACCTTGGGAAGCACAAAACGCTCTGAACTCATCAGAATCAAAGTTGGAGCCGTTATCTGTGATAATGATGTGAGGGACTCCATATCTGAATATCAACTCCTTGATGAAACTGATGGCAGTGTTTGAGTCAAGGTTCTCGATAGGCTTGGCTTTGATCCATTTAGTGAATTTGTCGACTGCTACGAGCAAATGAGTGAAACCACTTCTGCCAGTCTTAAATGGTCCAACCATATCCAACCCCCAGACTGCGAACAGCCAGACGAGTGGAATAGTCTTCAAGGTGGACGCAGGCTTGTGAGACATGTTGGAGTAGAACTGGCAACCTGTACACTTGTCGACTATATCTTTTGCCATCTCATTCGCACGCGGCCAATAGAATCCCGCTCGGTATGCTTTGTCCATGATGGTCCGAGAGGACGCATGGTGACCATAGGTCCCAGAGTGGATCTCGTTTAAGATCATTCGACCTTCTTCTGGGGTGATGCAACGTTGAGCCACTCCTGTGACACTTTCTCTGTAGAGCTGCCCTCTTATCACGGTGAAAGCCTTCGATCGATGGACGATCTGGCGGGCCTCATCCTCATCTTCTGGGAGTTCCTGCCTGAGCAGGTATGCGATATATGGCACCGTCCAGTCTGGCGTGATCACTAAGACTTCCATGACCAAGTCAACCATAGCTGGGACTTCAATCTCAGTCAGATTGGTTGAACTTATCAGTTGCGGGGGCTCTTCCTTGAAGGGATCTTCTTGTACTGACGGGGTCTTGAGATGCTCCAAGAACACATTACTGGGTATAGCCTTTCGAGTGGAACCTATCTTCGCCAGATCATCAACAGCTTGATTTTTGATTCGGGGTATGTGATGGAGCTCTAACCCCTCAAACTTTTTCTCTAGCTTTCTTACTACATTGCAATAATCGGTCATTGTTGGACTCCTGATATCCCATTCCTTCATTACTTGATTAACCACTATTGTCTGAGTCGCCGTAGACCATCAAGCATCGGAAGCCGAGTGAAATGGCCATACATAACCCATACAGCAGTGCCTCATACTCCGCTTCATTATTTGAAGAATCAAAGTGAATCTGGAGGACATAGCTGAGCTTGTCTCCTCTTGGGGGCACTAAAACCACTCCTGCACCAGAGCCATTCAACATCTTGGATCCATCAAAGAACATAGTCCAATGTCTCGAGTGAATCTGAGTCGGTTGCTGCTGTTCAATCCACTCTATGTGGAAATCTGCTATTGCTTGGGACTTGATGGCTTTCTTTGCCTCAAACTTGATATCCAAAGGAAGGAGTTCAATCGCCCATTTTGCCACTCGACCAGTTGTGTCCCTATTATTCAGAATTTCTGACAATGGAGCATCACTGACGACTGAAATCGAGTGGTCTGAGAAGTAGTGTGCAACTTTCGTCATGGTCAAGTAAATTCCATAAAAAAGCTTCTGATAATGAGGATATCTCTACTTGGACAGAGTCAAGACTTCAGAAATGTAGTACACAGGGCGCTGAACTTTGTAGGCTTTGCTTTCTTCTTCCTGCTCGACCGTGAGTACTGTGCTGACAAACTGTCCAGTGGCTGTGATGTAGAGCAGTAAAGGCTCCTTGCTGACTGGAGCAGCAAGCTCCGGCTGGGTAGAAAGCAGGGCTTTGAGCTCTTCAAACGCTGCTTCAGCTTCATCATTCCACTCGAACTTGTTAGACTTATTCATCAGTCGGTAAAGAGGTAATGCCTTTTCACCGAGGTGTGAGATGAATTGACTCAATGCAGCAAAACAACCAGTAAGCTTCTGAACATCATGCACACACACATGGCGTTTCATTCGGAGGATTGTACCAACCTTCTCTAGGTTTGCATCGATCCTCGTTTGGAAACTAGGAAACCGAATAACTTTCCACCTGGGACTCCGAATGTGCACTTTGACAGGTTGAGCTTGATATCATATCTTCTTAAGTTGGCAAAGGTTTCAGCGAGGTCAGTCAGTAGGTCGGAACCTTTGAGTGATTTGACCACTATGTCATCCATGTATGCTTCCACATTCCAACTGATTTGAGTGAGGAGGAACTTCTGAATCAAGCGCATGAACGTGGCACCAACATTCTTGAGGCCAAAGGGCATAGTAACATAGCAGACACACCCGAATGGGGTGATGAAAGCTGTCTTTATCTTGTCGGGTCCATTAAGTCGGATCTGATGGTACCCGGAATAAGCATCCAAAAAGGACAAAGACTCACACCCCGCAGTTGAGTTGACTATCTGGTCGATACGGGGTAGAGGAAAATGATCTTTCAGGCAGGCCCGATTGATATGCTTGAAATCAATACACATTTGAAGTGACTTATCTTTCTTGGGGACCATAACAACATTGGTGAGCCACTCGGAGTGGTATATCTCGCGGATGAACTCAGCAGCTAGAAGCCGAGCCACCTCCTTGCCAATTGCCTTCCTCTTCTCCGCGGTGGACCGACGAAGATGCTCTTTAATAGGTTTTGCTTTGGGGTCGACTCGCAAACGATGCTCAGCCAGTCCCCTGGGTACACCTGGCATGTCAGATGGTTACCATGCGAAGATATCCCAGTTCTCATGGAGGAACTGGATGAGCGCTTCTTCCTATTTGTCGTCGAGTGTTGTTGAGATATGAGTTGGAGCAGCATTGGGATCGGTCGAGTGAATGTGAATCGGCTTTGTTTCACCAGACGACTGAAATGCAGACTCTGAGGCAGGCCTCTTGGCACGCAACAAATCACTCGGATCTGCGTTCTTCTGGAACTCTTGCATTTCTACTACTGTCATTTGTTCATCGGCGATCTTTGAGCCCTTCTGGAGACAATCTTCTGCTCTCTGCCGATTTCCAGTGATTGTGATCACACCATTGGGGCCAGACATCTTCAACTTGAGGTACACGTAACAATGTCGAGCCATGAAACAAGCATAATCAGGTCTGCCTAGAATGGCATGATAGGCATTGTCAAAATCCACCACCTCAAACATCAACATTTCCTTGCGGTAATTCTTTGAACCATCGAAAACAACACCAAGAGTGATCTGGCCGAGTGAGTCTGCTTTCTTTCCTATGATGACACCATGGAATCTCATGTTGCTCTCACTGATCTTGGACACCGGAATGTCCATCCCTAGGAGGGCCTCAGCATACAATATATTCAATCCACTGCCACCGTCTATCAAAACCTTGGTCAGTCGGGTGCCCCCAATGATTGGGTCGACCACCAACACTTGTCGCCCAGGGTTAGCAACGTGTGCTGGGTGGTCGGACTGGTCGAATGTAATAGGGTTTTTGACCACTTCAAATATCTTGGCGTTGCGGAGCAACCATGTTTACTTCCCTGTTAATAACTTTCAGTCGACTTTTGCTCTCGAGGTCAGCAAAAATCACCAAAGTGGCATTAACATTGGGTTAACCACCATCTTCCTCTTTGTCCTCTTCCTTATCAGACTCTTTGTCCTTTTCACTAGGCTGGTTCACTCGGAAGCTCTGAATCAGGAGTCGACACTGTCGAGTGGTAAGCTTGGGAAGAATCATATTTCCCTCTTCATCCTTTTTGGTGTGTATATGACACGGTAAATCAAGCACATCATTTCCCGCTTGATCTTTGACTTTCTTAGGGGTCCAGGTCCCTTTAGGCTTCCCCTTGAACTTCCTTTGATTCAAAACCGCTACCTCGGTGGGGCCCGCAGCCTCAGCTTTTCACTTCTAATTCCGACTGGAGTTCCCTCCTCCGGTATCTTGGGCGACTGATTTGTTCTTGCCGCTCCAGAGTCGGTCCTCTTCCTCGCCGTTAGCGTACCGAGCGGCAATCTCCATCATCCGAGTCAAAGACATATCTCCGCTCCGACCGAACTTTAGATTGAGCTGTCTATAGCGAACACCTTCTTTAAAGGCACAAATTGCTTGGTGTTCTGAGACATTATCCACTATGTGATGGAGGGTAGTCCACCTCTGGATACAATCTCTCAAAGCCTCATTCTGTTTCTTCACACAATGCTGCAATTCTGCCAAACTAGCAGGTCTCTTGCAGGTGCCCTCAAATGTTTGGTAAACACTCGCGCCAATTCTTCCCAATTGAAAATGCTCCCAGGGGCCAACTGTTTCAACCAGGCTTTGGAAGAACCCTCAAGCATCAAAGGGAGGTGTTTCATGGCCACCTCATCGTTGCCACCACCGATGTGCACTCGGTAATCCTCCAACCAAGTGTTGGGCTTCGACTCGCTGGTGAACTTACTTACGCCCGTCACCGACCTGAAGTTGTGAGGGACCTCTTCCAAAGCACTCGAGGCCGGAAACATGCACTCTTCTTCCACTTATCGATCCATATCTAGCCCTTCTCTGAATGCTCTGTTCCGGTCGACCAAACCTTGTACAGGGACTGACCTTGCGTCGAACCCAAGCTCTCTTAGATCGACTGGAACTTTGCGGTCATTACCATATGGGTGCATGTCGTCATACTGCCGGGGCACGTATGACCCGTCCCTCGGAGGGGGCGAAGGCACTCGACGGTGGTTGTCTCGGGCATATTCACGATCTTCCCATAGGCTCTTCCCAGGTGCTGATCTCGACGGCGATCACGATCTTCGTGCCGCAAAGGCAACCCAGCGCTGTGTGCCGACTGAACTGTATCTTCCCTTACTAACCTGCTGTGGATCATGTTGCGCGACTGAGAAACGGTGGAGTTTTGCTCTCCCGCTGCTCGGAGCAGCACTCGGATCTGCTCCAAGCCCCTTCTAGCTACAAACAGGATGACTGAATAGACTCTGCTATACGTGCAGCAGTTGTAAGATTCTAGATCGGAGTGTGATATACCTAGGGTTCAGGCAGAAACAATTGTCGTTGTCATTGACTGGACTCAGGGATCAGTTGACAGGCGCGATTGTCGATAGAATGTTGGAGGTTCTCCAAACACATGCGCTCAGCCAACGTGGCCAGGCGCGCAACCTCCAAGGCCCAAGCCTCAGTGGTCTTCCCCATGATGGGGGTCTGGAGCGCCTCAATGTTGCGGCGGTGCCACTCTTCCCTCTGTTGAGAATTGAGAGGTTGGGGCTCGTACTCATCGTGGTCGTATGACGGGCCGTCACTGTCGCCATTGCCGCCGTTGCAGTGAAACCCGGGTGGGACGCGACGGGAGTCGACCATGAGAACTTCTGCTGTGGGTTCACAGCTCCCACGCTTGGAAAAAGTATTCGCAGATCCAGTCAACGGGTCGACTGGACCGCAGTGAAATTCGTCGAGCTTGATCGCCACGACTTGAGGGGTGGCCGTCTAACGGGCCACTCCATGCTTTACCCACCGCTGGAGCCGCGACCTTCCGGATCGCTTGCGGCGGCGTCCAGCAGAGTGAGCAGACGATGTGAGGGCCGACCAATATGGAGTCGACGGTTGTCATAGAAGAATGCCGCAGGCACTCACGCGAAAGTGCGACGCCCCGCGGATCGGAAGAGCCTCAACATCGAGGGGGGCTTCTTGGAGCCAGGCAGAGTTGTCAGCGACGAAAGTGAGCGCTGAGTCAGAACTCACGACCCATGACCAAACTACCGTCGGAAACCATGTTGACGAAGATCGGAAAAAATGCAACCTCGCCGGAAGTTGCCAAGATGCTTTGCCCCGTGGTGGGCACCAACTGTCGTGGTACTAAGTCTGACAGTAAGAGTAGGGGGTACGTATGAGGAAGCAAGGCCCTAGCTATGGCGAGGTTGTACACAGGAGTTTACAAGTTCAGGCCCCTCGTGGAGGAGGTAAAAGCCCTATGTCTCGGTGCCTTGAGGCGGTAGACTGGAATATGTATGTGTGTGTTATAGGGGGTGCGAACCCTTGTGCCAGAGGAGGGGTTGGCTTATATAGAGTGTGCCAGGACCCCAACCATCCCCCGTTACAGGGTTCAATGTACATTAAGACAGGGCATTACTGGTAACACCAGCTATAAAGTGCTATTAATAATCTTTAAGACTACGGAGTGAATGCCTGACCGTTGCCAACCTGAGCGACTCTAGGTCTTCTGTTCTCCAAGTGGTTTCTTGTATGGTCGAATGACTTCATCTTGGTCGAGTGAATTTGGGGGTATCCGAGTGGGGTAACTGGTCGAGTGGATTGCACGCCATGGTTACTTCAGTCGGTATCTCTTGCTATACTTTGAATGTCCTTGATTATAGGGTAGTGACCTTGGGTAGGGCATATAGGTCAGGCCCATGACCCTACCCTAGGTCAATGGCATCGTCACGCCCCCCTTGGGGCGCGCCCCCTGCCTCGTGGGCCGCCTGGGACTCCACCGACCTCAACGCCAACTCCATATATTCACTTTTGGGGAGAAAAAAAATCAAAGAGAAGGATTCATCACATTTTGCGATACGGAGCCTCCGCCAAGCCCTAATCTCTCTCGGGAGGGCTGATCTAGAGTCCGTTTGGTGATCCGGAGAGGGGAATTCGTTGCCATCATCATCATCAACCATCCTCCATCACCAATTTCATGATGCTCACCGCCGTGCGTGAGTGTAGGCTTGCTGGACGGTGATGGGTTGGATGGGATTTACCATGTAATCGAGTTAGTTTTGTTAGGGTTTGATCCCTAGTATCCATTATGTTCTAAGATTGATGTTGCTATGACTTTGCCATGCTTAATGCTTGTCACTAGGGCCCGAGTGCCATGATTTCAGATCTGAACCTATTTTTTCCATGAATATATGTGAGTTCTTGATCCTATCTTGCAAGTCAATAGTCACGTACTATGTGTTATGATCCGGCAACCCCGAAGTGAAAATAATCGGGACCACTCCCGGTAATGACCGTAGTTTGAGGAGTTCATGTATTCACTAAGTGTTAATGCTTTGGTCCGGTACTCTATTAAAAGGAGGCCTTAATATCCCTTAGTTTCCAATAGGACCCCACTGTCACGGGAGGGTAGGACAAAAGATGTCATGCAAGTTCTTTTCCATAAGCACGTATGACTATATTCAAAATACATGCCTACATTACATTGATGAACTAGAGCTAGTTCTGTGTCACCCTATGTTATAACTGTTGCATGAGGAATCACATCCGACATAATTATCCATCACTGATCCATTGCCTACGAGCTTTTCACATATTGATCTTTGTTTAGTTACTTCTCCGTTGCCACTATTACGATCACTACAAAACTGCTACAGTTACTTTTGCTACCGTTACCGTTACTTCCATACTACTTTGCAACTATATACTTTGATGTAGATATTAAGTCTGTTAGTTGTGGTTGAATTGACAACTCAGCTGCTAATACTTGAGAATATTCCTTGGCTCCCCTTGTGTCGAATCAATAAATTTGGGTTGAATACTCTACCCTCGAAAACTATTGCGATCCCCTATACTTGTGGGTTATCAATGGCTCGGTCTCACTATCCATGGAGCATTGCATGCTAACCAGATAATATGGACTCAGAAGGATCTGGTCGGAGTTGACGTAGTCGAATCCGAGTCGAGGTAAGGTCCAAGTCGGACAGACCCAACTATGAGACACAGTGATATGTTATTTGTGAGTCTCTAGTACAACATACGTTCTATGTCCTAAGACCTGAGCTGACGCAAGTACTCTAGATGGTGACATACTTGCTTTGAACAAACGCTACTCCGTGACTGGGTAGTTACAAAGGTAGGTTTCGGGATTGTCCAGTCCCATGTTGCGAGACATGGTCAAGCAAGATGGGGTTTTCCCCTTCGATCAGGAGAGATATACTCTGGGCCCCTCGTGTGATCCGACCAGGATAAGCATGGCCACGCAACAAGGATTATGAGATAATCCAGTTTGTGGTCGGTATCACTAGAACGAGAAAGATTTCGGGCTAGCACAAGGATGAATGTCTCGCCTTGAGCCCAACAACATCGTGAGGCAAAGGGAACAGAAGTGTGACACACTGTACAGGTTCGCCTAACAGGCTTCATAGTCTGCTTGGTGGTCGGCATGCCTTGCTAGAGGCTGCTACCAACTGTGCAGGTCAGAGGTGATCCGAACTGTGACCAAGCCGACTTGAACCTAAGGGGTTGTGCACTTAAGGGAAGGAACCTACGAGGTTGGTTTGGAGGACACTGGTCGGATGTGATCCGAGCTGGACTTGGAACATGACTGAGTAGAGTTTGGGCTTTAGGATCCGTGCAAGGCCCAAGTGTTGAGCCCATGAAGGATGCCTATAAATAGTTGAGGTGCGGCACACTTGTTGGGTTGACCTCTTTGGTGCCGTCAATAGGGCTTTGCATGTGTTGCAAGTAGCCACCTCCACTCGCTGCCGGTTGTGTGATCGGACCTAGCAGTCTGCCGCATGACGTTCCTCATGCCCGCGCGGATACCGTTAGAGGCGGTGCACTTGCGCCGCTCTGGCGAACCTGTACGTGGGAACCGACGACCAACTATTCGAGGGAGATTGGACGCGGAGGATACGATCCACGCGGACGCGCAGCCCCAACTCTAGTTCCGCTGCACGGCACTGCACGTCTGGTGGTAATGATCTATGATCCATCTCCCGTAGTATGTTCTTGGTTGTTCTCCACGTAGGAAATTTTAATTTGCAGTCGACGCACCCTACCATAGATCCCAACAGAGGTATAAGAGCCTCTACTATAGGATTTGGATTCAGATCGTATGCATATTAGATATGTGGAGGCGGCAGATGAGATCTTCTGTCGTTGATTTGATCGGCTGTGTGCACGGTTGATGAGATCAACTGCACATGGGGATCGATGAGGCTATGTTTTCTGATGATTAGAGTTGATGAGGTCGTGACACAACCTACCCCTACCGGTCGGTATCCGCCATTGGGGTTAACAGTGAAACATAATTCAAATCAGACTCGTGATGATCGATCAGATCAGAACATTCGGCGTGATCGGAGTTCAGATGTGATCTGTGATTTCCCAAAATGTGTGTGTAGCGCCTTGTATTTTGTACATGATCACTCAAACCGGTACAATGCGATTCTATGCGTAACTTTGTTTTGCAGGTTAGATGTGAATAGTATGGCTCATGTGTATGTGGTGCATGTGTGTAAATTATACATGGCCTGCGTGTCATGTTTGTCAGTCAGCAGGAGCCAAAGTGCTATCATTATGATGTATAACAACCTACGTGTCGACTTGTGACTCTATGTAAAATTCATTACTAGTTGTAGTAGTTGGACAATAGAGTTCATGTTGGTGGCTTGATATACCAGCGTGACAAACAAGATGGAGTTCCTATATGGTCATCGGAGTCGGAGCCAGCCTGGAAGAACATCCATGAAGGAACCATACTATTTCACAATATGTGTTTATTTGTGATTGTTATGCTTCTTTGTTTCTATAAATGTTAGAATGGTAGAAATACCCCTCATGAATATCAACCGAATTGCCATCCCCAATGTTGCACCTTCGCACGTCAAGTACGTCTAGTAGTAGGCTCATAAAATTGGGGTGCTGCTGGGTGTCCTTGAACTGAAGGGTTCGTGTCAGACACGGACATGCACTGCATCAGGTTAACTTGCCAAGGCTATCAAAATGATTTTGGGCCTTGTGGCAAAGAAGGTTGGGAGCCGGGGTATAAGATACCTACCCGACCGACAGGAGTCGTATAGAGATACGATTAGCAAGGAGTTGCTTACCGAATAGGTATGTTGGCTAGCGGTGATGCTAAAGCTCACTAGTCGCATGCGCTAGTCGGATCCTGAATCACTGAGAGTTTGCGGAGGGATGCTGACTTCAGTGGGAGTACTTCTGTTTAGGCTTGAATTACTTTACGTAAACACATTGCTTAGTGATTGCATATTTTTCTGTTGTAGATCAATGGCACCACCTACTCAACCCAACTTTGCATTGAAATCAATTCTGGAAAAGGATAAACTAAATGGAACAAACTTTACCACCTGGTATAGAAATCTGAGAATTGTTCTTAAGCATGATAAAAAGGAACATGTTCTAGAGGATCCACTTCCAAAGGAACCTGCCGATAATGCTAATACCACAACCAAGAATGCCTACCAGAAACTTGTTGATGAATCAAACGAGATTAGCTACCTCATGCTAGCTTGTATGGAGCCCGATTTGCAACAACATTTCAAAGATGTTGGGACTTTCGATATGATCGAGAGTCTCAAGAGCATGTTTCAGGTGCAGGCTAGGATCGAAAGGTTCAACATCTGGCGATCCTTGATGGATTGTAAGCTGAAGGAAGGTGATCCACCGAGCCCACATGTGATCAAGATGATCGGATATGTGCAAGCTTTGGATTGGTTGGGCTTCCCGCTCTTGGATGAGCTTGCTACTGATGCAGTTCTGGGTTCTCTTTCGCCCAACTATGGGACATTCAGCTCGAACTATCATATGCATGGCATGGATAATAAGCTCATTGAATTGCATGGGATGCTCAAAGTGGCAGAGCAGGATATTAGGAAAGGCACGCATCAAGTGTTGATGCTGCAGAAATCGGCTAAGTTCAAGAAGAGTTGGTCCAAGAAAAAGGCTAAGGCAAAGGGCACAGAGACGGTAACCTCCATCGCTGCACCGAAGTCTGGACCGGACTCGAAGACCATTTGCTATCACTGCAAGGAGACCGGTCACTAGAAGAGGAACTGTAGCAAGTGGCTTGCACAGCATGGCAAGAAGCCCGGAAATGCTTCTGCAGGTAAAGGTACACTTGTTGCATATGTTATAGACATTTACCTTGCTGCCATACCTAGTAGCTCTTGGGTATTTGATACTGGATCGGTTGTTCATATTTGCACCTCGATGCTGGGGATGGTAAGAACTAGGCATGTGGCACAAGGGGAGATTGACATCAGGGTCGGCAACAAAGCAAGAGTTGTTGCGTTGGAGGTCGGCACGATGCAGCTCCAGCTTCCTTCTGGATTTATTTTGGAATTGAATAATTGTTATTACATTCCTGCACTTAGTCGGAACATCATTTCTGCCTCATGCTCGATGAGTCAGGGGTATGAATTCAATTTAAAGGACAATGGTTGTTCGTTTTATTTGAATGGTATGTTCCACGACTATGCACCCATTGTTGATGGCTTTTTATATTGAATCTATAATAGGAACCGGTCTATAACGTGAATGTCAAGAGGCATAAGCCCAATGAGATACGTCTGACATACTTCTGGCATTGCCGGCTTGGACACATTAGTCTGAAACGCATGAAGAAGCTCCATGATGATGGACTCCTAACTTCGTCCGACTTTGAGTCGTTCGAGACATGTGAATCATGCTTGCTCGACAACATGACTATGTCTCCTTTCACAAAGAGTTGCGAGAGGGCGTCCGAGCTGTTGGAACTTATACATAGTGATGTCTGTGGTCCAATGAGGACAACTGCCAGAGGTGGCTATCAGTACTTCATGACTTTTACCTATGACTTGAGTAGATATGGATATATCTTTTTGATGAGGCACAAGTCGAAAACTTTTGAAAATTTCAAATAGTTTTAGAATGAAGTTGAGAATCAGCTCGGCAAGACTATCAAACTTCTACGATCAGATCGTGGAGGTGAGTACATGAGCCAGGAGTTTGATGATCATCTGAAAAGCCCAGGTATAGTACCTTAGCTCACACCTCCGGGTACGCCACAGAGAAACAACGTGTCATAACAGAGGAATAGGACCTTGTTGGACATGGTCCGGTCAATAATGAGCAAATCAGATTTACCCTTGTCATTCTGGGGATACGCTCTAGAAACTGCAGCTTTCACACCTAACAAGGTACCATCAAAATCCATCGACAAGACATCGCATAAGATGTGGACAGGGAAGAGTCCCAGTTTGTCTTTTCTAAAGATTTGGGGTTGTGAAGAATTTGTCAAGCGACTTATGTCAGACAAGCTTAAACCCAAGTCATATGAGTGCATGTTCGTGGGATATCCAAGGGAAACCTTGGGATATAGCTTCTACAACCGGGAAGAGAACAAAGTGGTTGTTGCTCGAAACGGGGTTTTTCCTTGAGAAAGATTTTCTCAGTCGGGAGGCCAGTGGGAGGATGGTCCGACTCGAAGAAATTTGAGGCCCACTCAGGGGCGGCTCGGCTGGTGATGAGATCATACCAGAGTCAGTCAGGGAACCCGTAGTGTAAGCAGCACCGAAACCACGGAGGTCGGAAAGATTGCGCAGAGTGCGTGATGTATTGTTGCTAGAAAGCAACGAGCCGGCCACATATGTGGAAGCAATGGTGAGCCCAGATTCCGAGGCATGGCTGGAGGCCATGAGATCCGAGTTAAAATCCATGGATGAGAATCAAGTCTGGGACTTGGTCGATTTGCCGCCTGGCGTAACTGCCATTGGTTGCAATGGGTCTTTAAGAACAAAACTGATGTGGATGGAAATGTTCAGATCCACAAAGTTCGGCTTGTCGCTAAGGGTTATGGACAAGTTCAAGGAATTTACTACGACGAGACTTACTCATCGGTAGTGATGCTGAAGTCGGTGAGGATCGTACTAGCTATAGCTGCATATTTTGATTTACGAGATATGGCACATGGATGTCAAGATGGTTTTCCTTCACGGAAATTTAACCAAGGACGTGTATATAATACAGCTCGAGGGTTTTGTCAATCCGTCTAGCGTTAGTAAGGTATGCAAGCTCAAGAGATTCATTTATGGGTTGAGGCAAGGATCTCGAAGCTGGAATATTCATTTCGATGAGGTTGTCACTGATCTCAATTTCATCAAAAGCAAAGAGCACTGCAGGAATCAGGAACTTTGCTGTCCACCACGGCTGACGGCAAAGGCACACATGGCGGATGGCAAAGACCTTTGCCATCCGCCAGCAGACGGCAACACGTCCGGCTGAACATGCTATGGCAAAGGCCCCTTTGTCGTCTGCTGACGGACGGCAAAGATGAAACGGGTTTTGCCGTCCGGTGGCAGACGACAAAGAGGCTGGATGGCACATGTGTCAGCTTAGGTCCGTTAAGTGGTTAATGGCGTGCTTTGCCGTCAGCCAGCAGACGGCAAAGACCTTTGCATATTTTCCATCAGCCAGCAGACGGCAAAGAACATTGATTATTTGTCATTTGCCAGCGGAGGGCATAGCATGCAATGTGGCAGCGCCTAGGGGGCTGGCCTATTTGGTAGCTTTGCCGTCAGCTGGCTGACGGCAAAGCTGCAACGTTCTTTGCCGTCAACTGGCTAACAGCAAAGCTACTAAATAGCCAGCCCACTGCCCCCCAGATTGCACAGGTGGCTGACACGTGGCATGTTTGTTGTCTGCTAGCTGATGGCAAAGCTCTTTGCCATCAGACAACAGGCGGCAAAGAGTCTATACAACCCCTGTTTTTTCTTGATTTCATTCAATTTGATAGAATTTCACACACACACACACACATACATATATATATATATACACACACACACATATGGAAATACTTCCGACAAGCATCCGAACACATATACATAACAAATCATATCCCTGCCATATGGATATGATCATCCAACACATATACATAGCAAATGGTTTCATCCAACACATATACATTGCCAACATATCCAACAACAAGCATACAATGGTTTCATCCATCCATACATATATAGGTATAGCAAGCTTCCTCATATAAAGCAAGTCAAAACAAGATGGAAGCATAAAGAGAAGAGTAGACTCCATCAATGCAAGCTTCCTCATCTAAAGCAAATCTACAAATGGGGAAAGAAGCAAGTTAGAAGAAGAAGAAGAAGACTAGCTAGAAGAAGAAGAGGAAGAAGAAGAAGAAGAAAAGGAAGAAAAGGAAGAAGTAGAAGAAGTTTTTTTCTTCTCTTTTTTTTCTCCTTTCTTTTTAATCTTATTCTCCTTCTTCTTCTTCTAACTAAGGTAGGTATAAATGCCATTTTTCTACTAAGCTAGGTAAAAATGCTAAGTGTAGGTCATTTTGGAGCTTACTAAGGTTATTATGTCATTTTCGAGGAAAGTAATGTAAGTCTATATCATTTTGGAGGTAACAAAGATTATCATGACATTTTTGAGGAAAGAAAGCTAAGTGTAGCTCATTTTTTGTCTAACTAAGGGAGACGCATAGTGGTCACGCATACTGATGATTGAAGACACCAATAGCTAGCAAGTTTCATCAGCATGAAGACTGGAACAGAGCAAATCAAGGGGGGAAGGATATGCCATTTGTGCTAACCACCAAAGCAAGGGCAGAGCTCGTCGAACACTAAACCCTCGCACCGACGAAAAAACTGCACTTTTAAATCGAAAGATGAGTTTCATAGCAATACTGTTTTTTCTGTCAACCTAACTAAATATTTACAATAGGATGAGCAGGTTAGGGGTTCCTCGGCGTTGATAGAACCCTAAATAGCAAGTATCATGGGTGCAAGATACATGAGGCGCTCAGCATTGAACACTAGATCCACCTCCCACAAGCGACCCCGGTGCCCGGTGTCCTGCAACAATAGTTTTGGTGGCTAATGACGGTCGAACACCTTAGCAAATTTGTCTAGCAGCCTTTGCAATAAGGATTAAAGCCAAGTTTTGAAAGTTCAAACAACCAAACCGAGTTGAGTCAGTTTGGGTGTTTCAAGTTTCAACACTTAGCTTTCAATCGTCATCTCAGAGGCTGCCAGACAAATTCGCGATGGTGTTCGACCGCCATCGACGCCCAGAACTATTGTTGCGGACGCAGGACATATTTGGCCACTTGTGGGATGTGGATGTAGTATTCAACACCGACGGCCACATGTATCTTGCACGGACGATACTTGCTATTTAGGGTACCATCGACACCGAGGAACCCCCTAACCCGCTCGTCCCCAGGTAAACTAAATTAGCATGCATTAAATAAGCAAAAATACATCATCTGTTGCGTCCGTACATCGTTTCATATTATCACTAATACATCTCGAATAGTATCATACATATAGCATCGCTCATACAACTAGAACTGTAGTGACCGACGGGTATCGACGCGGGCGGTGGACACCCAAAGAGAAGGAACCATCATGGGATCATAGCTCCAGTGAGATCCCTGAAGAACCTGCCAGGTATTGTCGAACTTGCCCTCCAACACAACCATGTAGCGATAGATGTGATCGTCCTCCTCGCTCACACGCTAACGTACAACCTCCGCGGTGTCTGAAAGCCTCGGCACCGTCACTAGCCCACGCGACCACCACCAAACAAGGTTCGGGTCAACGACGCGCTAGCTCCTCACCAAGCTGCGCCCCCCCGGAAGGTAGAACCTCCCAATACCAGCCCGGCGGAGCCTAGTCTCAGACATGGCCCCTCTGATCGAGCAGACCTCCTCCGCCGAGTCGACGACGAGGATGCGGGATAGGCATCGTCGACGTCGATGCGGGAATAAGTGCTTTAACTAAAACAATAACAACAAATTTGACATGTTCATAATCAACCACAAACTTAACCTAAATTAAACTAATCTAAACCTAAACTAAACTAACTAAACTAAACTAAACTAAACTAACTAAACTAAAACTAAAGCAAACTAACTAAACTAAACCTAAACTAAACCAAAAACTTAACCTAAATTAAACTAAAATAAACCAAAACTAAACTAACTAAATTAAACAAAACCTAAACTAAATTATAATAAACCTAATTAAACTTAATCTAAAAAAATAGAAAAAAATCTCACCTTGGAGCGGCCGGGGCGGCAGGCCGGAGTGGCCGGGGCGGTGAGGCGGGTCGGCGGGGCACCGGCGGGGAGGACCGGCACGGTGGGGCGGGGTTGCCGGGGCGGGGCCAGGGCTGCCTAGCAGGGCTGCCAGGGCGGCGAGGCAGTCCGGGAAGGCACGGATGGGGCGGCGCCGCGGGCCGGGGTGGCTAGGGCGGCAAGGCCGGCCGGGGCGGCGAGGTGGGGTGGGGCGGCAGCATGGGTTGGGACGAGGCAGGACGGAGGCACGAGGTTGGGACGGGGAGGGAGAGAGGCATGGGGAGAGAGGGGCAGGCCGGGCTGGGCGTTTTGTTAGATAGGGTATAGCTCTTTGCCGTCCGCTAGCAGACGACAAAGAGCCTAGCTAACGGAAGTTTGGCCAGTTTCTTTGCCGTCTGCTAGCAGACGGCAAAGATTCTTTGCCATCAGTTAGCGGACGGCAAAGAAAGTGGTTGTTAGGTGGCTCTCGCCAATGGTCCACCCTGCCTCTTTGTCGTCTGCTAGCTGACGGCAAAGGTTCTATGCCATCAGCTAGCTGACGGCAAAGATATTGCGGACGACAAAGAATTTCTTTGCCGTTAGCTGCTTCATTGCCGTCTGTTTTCATCAAGCTAATGGCAAAGACTGTCTTTGCTATCAGTTACCAGACGGCAAAGAAACGGCTGACGGCAAAGTTCCTGATTCCATTAGTGGAGGACACTTGTTTATACAAGAAGTTAAGTGGGAGCTCGGTAGTGTTTTTCATCTTGTATGTGGGTGACCTATTGTTAATCAGGAATGATGTTTCGATGCTAAACTCGGTCAAGGAATCATTGAATGGCAAGCTTTCGATGAAGGACCTTGGTGAGGCAGTCTATATTTTAGGCATTAAGATCTATAGAGGAGGCTGCTCGGCTTAAGCCAGAGCACGTACATAGATAAAGTGTTGAAGCGGTTCAACAGGAGTAAGGCGAAGAAAGGGTTCTTGCCACTCTCACATGGCATAACGCTAAGCGAGACATAGAGTCCTTCGACATCTGATGAGCGAAGTAGGATGAGTAGGATTCTGTATGCCTCGGCAATCGGATCCATCATGTATGCCATGATATGTACAAGGCCTGATGTTGCTTTTGCAATAAGCCTAACAAGTAGATACCAGGGCAACCCAGGTGAGAGTCACTGGGAAGCGGTAAAGACTATTTTGAAGTACCTAAAAAGGACTAAAGAGATGTTCCTAGTTTATGGAGGTGAGGAAGAGCTCGTCATAAGGGGTTACACCGATGCTAGCTAGTTTCCAAACTGACAGAGATGATTGTCGATCATAGTCTGGATTCGTGTACGTCATGAACGGAGGAGCAGTGAGCTGGATGAGTTCCAAGCAAGATACAGTGGACGATTCTACCGTAGAAACCGAATACATTGCGGCTTGTGAAGCTGCAGAGGAAGGTGTTTGGATCCGGAACTTTCTGGATGATCTTGGTATTTTCCCAGCCTCAGTAAAACTATTGGACCTTTATTGTGATAATTCTGGTGCCATCGCACAAGCCAAGGAGCCGAGGAATCACCACAAGGTCAGGCACATAGATCAGAAATATCACTTGATACGAAAGATCGTAAAGAATGGTGATGTAGAGTTATGAAAAATTCACACGGATGCAAATGTTGCAGATCTGTTGACTAAGCCTCTTCCACAACCCAAGCATGAGGGGCACGTTAGAGCTATGGGTATTCGATGTCTATTTGATTGACTCTAGTGCAAGTGGGAGACTATTGAAGATATGCCCTAGAGGCAATCATGTATGATGATATTTCCTATGTGTTTATGAATAAAGATAGTCCTTGGATGTAATCAATGATACTTGTTGGCAAGTACGTGACTTATCTGTGAGATCTTGTGTTGTATGATACATCTTAAATTGTCCCTAGTCGCAAGTGGCGTGTGGGCACACGTCGAACTAGACTGGCATATGACACGGTGGATGGCTCGGTCTTACTAGCCATACAACATTAGATGCTAACCGGATAATATGGACTCGGAAGGATCAGGTTGGATTCAACGTAGTCGAATCCGAGTCGAGATAAGGTCCGAGTCGTACGGACCCAACTATGAGATAGAGCGATATGTCATCTGTGAGTCTCTAGTACAATATACGTTCTATGTCCTAAGACCTGAGCTGACGCATGTACTCGGGATGGTGACAAACTTGCTTTGGGCCGACCAAATGCTACTCCGTGACTGGGTAGTTACAAAGGTAGGTTTCGGGTTTGTCCAGTCCCATGCTGCGAGACATGGTCGAGCAAGAGGGGATTTGCCCCTCCGATCAGGAGAGATATACTCTGGGCCCCTCGTGTGATCCGACCAGGATAAGTATAGCCATGCGACAAGGATTATGAGATAATCCAGTTTGTGATCGGTATCACTGGAACGAGAAAGAGGTCGGGCTAGCACAAGGATGACATTCTCGCCTTGAGCCCGATAACATATATCATGAGGCAAAGGGAACAGAAGTGTGACACGTTGTACAGGTTCGCCTAACTAGCTTCATAGTCTGCTTGGTGGTCGGCACACCTTGCTAGAGGCCGCTACTAATCGTGCAGGTCGGAGGTGATCCGAACTGTGACCAAGCCGACTTGAACCTAAGGGGTCGCGTGCTTAAGGGAAGGAACCTACGAGGTCGTTTTGGAGGACAGTGGTCGGATGTGACCCGAGATGGACTTGGAACGTGACCGAGTAGACTTTGGGATTTAGCATCTGTGCAAGGCCCAAGTGTTCAGCCCGCGATGGATGCCTATAAATAGTGGAGGTGCGGCAAACTTATTGGGTTGATCGCTTCGGCGCCATCGTTAGGGCTTTGCATGTGTCTCAACTAGCCACCTCCACTCGCCGCCGGTTGTGTGATCGGACCTAGTAGTCCGCCGCATGACGTTCCTCCTGCACACGTGGATAGTGTTAGAGGCGGTGCACTTGCGCCGCTCCAGTGAACCTGTACGTGGGAACCGACAACTGACTGTTCGAGGGAGATCGGACGAGGAAGAGATGATCGACGCGGACGTGCTGCCCCAACTCTACTTCCGCTGCACGACACTGCACGTCTAGTGGTAACAATCTATGATCCATCTCTCGTAGTATGTTCTTGGTTGTTCTGTGCGTAGGAAATTTTAATTTGCAGTCGACGCACGCTATCATAGATCCCAACACATCATTGGAATATACAAGCCAAGTTCTATAATGAAAATTCCCACTAGTATATGAAAGTGACAACATAGGAGACTCTCTATCATGAAGATCATGGTGCTACTTTGAAGCACAAGTGTGGAAAAAGGATAGTAACATTTCCCCTTCTCTCTCTCATTTTTTTTGTTTGGCTTCTTTGTCCTCTTTTTTTTGTTGGCTTCTTTGGCCTCTTTTATTTTTCCTCACATGGGGCAATGCTCTAAAAATGAAGTCACACTTTTATTTACTTACAACTCAAGAATTACAACTCGATATTTAGAACAAAATATGACTTTATATGAATGCCTCCGACGGTGTACCGGAATGTGTAGTGACTCAAGAGTGACATGTATAAAAATTATGAATGGTGGCTTTGCCACAAATACTATGTCAACTACATGATCATGCAAAGCAATATGACAATGATGAAGTGTGTCATAATAAATGGAACGATGGAAGTTGCATGGCAATATATCCAAGAATGGCTATGGAAATGCCATAATAGGTAGGTATGGTGGATGTTTTGAGGAAGGTATATGGTGGGTGTATGGTACCGGCGAAAGTTGTGTGGCACAAGAGAGGCTAGCAATGGTGGAAGGGTGAGAGTGCGTATAATCCATGGACTCAACATTAGTCATAAAGAACTCACATACTTACTGCAAAAATCTATTAGTCATCAAACAAAGTACTATGCGCGTGCTCCTAGAAGGATAGATTAATTGGTAGGAAAAGACCATCGCTCGTCCCCGATCGCCAGTCATAAGGAAGAAGATCAATAAATAAATTATGCTCCAACTTCGTTACATAACGGTTCACCATGCGTGCATGCTACGGGAATCACAAACTTTAACACAACTATTTCTACAATCCACAATTACTCACTAGCATGACTCTAATATCACCATCTTTATATCTCAAAACAATATGCAAGGAATCAAACTTCTCATCTATTCAATGCTCTTTATGATTTTTTTATATCCTTCTTGGATACCCATCATATTAGGACTAAATTCATAACATAAGCAAATTACCATGCTATTTAAGGACTCTCAAAATAATATAAGTGAAGCATGAGAGTTCATCTATTTCTTCAAAATAAAACCACCATCGTGCTCTAAAAAGACATAAATGAAGCACTAAAGCAAATGACAAACTACTCCAAAAGATATAAGTGAAGATCAATGAGTAGTTGAATAATTATGTAACTATGTGAAGACTCTCTAACATTTAAGAATTTCATATCTTGGGATATTATTCAAACAACAAGCAAAACAAAATAAAATGACACTGCAAGGATAGCCATATCATGTGAAGAAGAAAAAACTTAGGCTCAACCAAAATTGACTGATAGTTGTTGAAGAAGAAAGGTGGGATGACAACCGGGGCATCCCCAAGCTTAGATGCTTGGGACTTCTTAAAATATTAACTTGGTATGCCTTGGGCATCCCCAAGCTTGAGCTTTTGTGTCTCCTTAATTCCTTTCATATCGTGGTTTCCCTAATTCTTAAAAACTTCTTCCACACAAAACTCAACAATTACTCATGAGATAAGTTACTATAAATGAATGCAAAACTGTATCATTCTCTACTATAGCAAATCACAAAAATTATAATTTGACATTGCATACTAAATGCCTTTCATATTTAAAACTCCTATCCTCAAATAGAATCATTAAACAGGCAAACATATGCAAACATAACAGCAATTTGTCTAAACAGAACAATCTGTAAAGAATGCAAGAGGAATCATACTTCCCTAACTCCAAAAATTCTGAAAAATTATCACACTATAGAAAATTTGTTGTTACTCATTGTGTAAAAATTGCAAGATTTTATCATCTTCTGACTATTCACAAATATTCAGACAATGATAGAAATTTTTTTGTTTTCAAAACAGCAACATATAGACTTGCAAAATAGGCATGGTAAAGGCTACACTCAAACTTTTTATTGAACTAAAAGATGCAAAACATTAATCTAAATAAAATCAAGCAAATACTAATAAAAGAAATTGATGCTCCAAGCAAAACCCATATCATCTGGCGAATAAAAATATAGCCTCAAGTAAATTTACCGATGGAATTAAGACGAAAGAGGGAATGCCATCCGGGGCATCCCCAAGTATATATAGGCTCTTGGTTGTCCTTGAATATTACCTTCGGGTGCCTTGGGCATCCCCAAGCTTAGGTTCTTTCCAGTCCTTATTTTGTAGTCCATCGAATCTTTACATAAAACTTGAAAACTTCACAACACAAAACTTATCAGAAAACTCGTAAGCTCTGTTAGAATAATAAAACAAATCACCACTTAGGTACTGTTGTGAACTACTTCTAAATTTATATTGGTGTTGTATCTAATGTATTCCAACTTCTGCATGATTGATACCCTCCGATACTACTCATATATTCATCAAAATAAGCAAACAACACAAAGAAAACAAAATCTGTCAAAAACAGAACAATCTCTAGTAATTTGGAAACTTTCCATACTTCTGTAACTCCAAAAATTCTGAAAAATTAGGACAACGTAGAAAATTTGTCTATCAATCTTGTACAAAAAAGAATCAGTATTTTAACACGTTCCAGTGAATGTTCCAAATTCCTGGACTGAGAGCAAAAGTTTCTGTTTTTGCACAGAATCAAGTGAACTATCATCCTCACTATCCCAAAGGCTTTACTTGGCACTTTATTGAAACAAAAGCTATAAAACATGATTAATGCATTAGCTTAATCATGTGGACACACAAAAACAGTAGGGGTAAATATTGGGTTGTCTCCCAACAAGCGTTTTTCTTTAATGCCTTTTTAGCTAGGCATGATGGTTTTCAATGATGCTCACATAAAGGATAAGAGTTGAAATATAATGGGAGCATCATCAAGCATATGACTAGCACATTTAAGTCTAACCCACTTCCTACACATAGGGATTTTATGAGCAAACAAATTATGGGAACAAGAATCAACTAGCATAGGAAGGCAAAAACAAGCATAACCTCAAGATTTTCAACACATAGAGAGGAAACTTGATATTATTGCAACTCCTACAAGCATATATTCCTCCCTCATAATAATTTTCAGTATCATCATGAATGAATTCAACAATATAGCTATCACACAAAGCATTATTTTCATGATCCACAAGCATAGAAATTTTACTACTCTCCACATAAGCAAAATTCTTCTCATTCATAGTAGTGGGAGGAGCAAATTCAACAAAATAGCTATCATGGCATTGAAAATTAAAATCAAGATGAAAATTTTCATGGTTATCATTACTCTTCATAGCATACAGGTCATCACAATAATCATCATAAATAGGAGGCTTGCTTTCATCATAATAAATTTGCTCATCAAAACTTGGGGGACAAAACATATCTTCTTCATCAAACATAGCATCCCCAAGCTTATGTTTTTGCATATCATTAGCATCATGGATATTCAAAGAACTCATACTAACAACATTGCCATCATGCTCATCATTCAAAGATTTTATGCAAAAAAATTTATGAACTTCTTCTTCTAATACTTGACCACAATTTTCCTTTCCATCATTTTCATGAAAGACATTAAAAAGATAAAGCATATGAGGCAACCTCAATTCCTTTTTTGTAGTTTTATTTTGTAGACTAAACTAGTGATAAATCAAGAAACTAAAACATTCGATTGTAAGATCTAAAGATATACTTTCAAGCACTAACCTCCCCGGCAACGGTGCCAGAAAAGAGCTTGATGTCTACTACGCAACTTTATCCTTGTAGATGTTGTTGGGCCTCCAAGTGCAGAGTTTTGTAGGACAGTAGAAAATTTCCCTCAAGTGGATGACCTAAAGTTTATCAATTCGTTGGAGGTGTAGAATGAAGATGGTCTCTCTCAACAACCCTGCAACCAAATAACAGAGAGTCTCTTGTGTCCCCAACACACCCAATACAATAGTAATTTGTATAGGTGCACTAGTTCGGCGAAGATATGGTGATGTAAGTGCAATATGGATGGTAGATATAGGTTTTTGTAATCTGAAAATATAGAAACAGCAAGGTAACTAGTAACGAAAGTGAGAAAAACAGTATTGCAATGCTTGGAAACAAGGCCAGGGTTCATACTTTCACTAGTGCAAGTTCTCTCAACAATGATAACATAGTTAGATCATATGGCGATCCCTCAATGTGCAAAGAAAGTCATTCCAAAGTTCCTATCGCGGAGAACATAAGATGAAATTTCTTGTAGGGCATGAAACCACCTCAAAGTTATTCTTTCCGATCAATCCATTGAGCTATTCCTATAAGTGTCACAAACAACCCTAGAGTTCATAGTAAAATAACACCATATGAAACACATCAATCAACCCTAATGTCACCTAGATACTCCAATGTCACTACAAGTATGTCTGGGTCAATTATACGATATGCATCAAACAACTTCAGATTCATAATATTCAATCCAACACAAAGAAACCTCAAAGACTTCCCCAAGATTTCTACTGGAGAAACAAGGATGAAAACGTGCATCAACCCCTATGCATAGATTACCCCAATGTCACCTCGGGAATCCGTGAGTTGAGTGCCAAAACATACATCAAGTGAATCAATAGAACACCCCATTGTCACGATGGGTAGCCCATGAAAGACATACATCAAGTGTTCTCAAATCCATAATAGTATTCAGTCCGATAATAGTGAAACCTCAAAGGTAAAACTCAATTCATCACAAAAAGATAGAGGGGGAGAAACACCATATGATCCAATTATAATAACAAAGCTCGGAGTACATCAAGATCGTGCTAAATGAAGAACACGAGAGAGAGAGAGAGAGAGAGAGAGAGAGAGAGATCAAACACATAGCTACCGGTACATACCCTCAGCCCTGAGGGTGAATTACTCCATCCTCGTCATGGAGACCGCCGGGATGATGAAGATGGTCACCGGTGATGGTTTCCCCCTCCGACAGGGTGCTGGAACGGGCTCCCGATTGGTTTTTCATGGCTACAGAGGCTTGCGGTGGTGGAACTCCCGATCTAGGTTTCTTTCTGGGGGTTTCTGGATTTACAGGAATTTTTTGCGTCGGTTTCATGTCAAAGGTGTCCACGGGATAGCGATAAGGTAGGGGGGCGCGCCCTTGGGGGGCGCCCTCCACCCTTGTGGATGCCTCATGGCTCCTCTAGTCCATCTCCGATACTCTGTGGGCTTCTTCTGGTCCATAAAAAATTGTCGTGAAGTTTCAGCTCGTTTGGACTCTGTTTGCTATTCCTTTTCTATAAAACTCAAAAACAAGGGAAAAAACAGAAACGGGCACTAGGCTCAAGGTTAATAGGTTAGTCCCAAAACTAATATAAAATAGTATATAAATGCATATAAAACATCCAAGATGGATAATATAATAGCATGGAACAATAAAAAATTATAGATATATTGGAGACGTATCAAGGTGACGCATGCAATCCCAAAGGTAAGACCTACGTAGTGATGAGTCAATTATCTGAGCCCTTGACCCCTTAGTACAACAAGGAGGACCTGTCTGAAATCTCCACCGAACAAAACCGTCTTTCACCGAATGGCAAGTCTGATCGGCTCATTATAGCACGCATACTGTTGTCCAAAGCCTCCAGTACTTGTCTCTTTGTGATGGAAGCCACATCCAAAATAATGAGAGAAGCTGACTTTAGGATCTTGGCAGTCCCGCTTTGTTTCGTGAAGCTACAAAACCCACCATCATCAATGTTCAATGGTATCTTGAACCGTGAATGAGTTGTTCTCCCTCCAGGCATTATGGAAGCCGCAAAACCGGAAGTAGCTATCGCTATGGCAATCTTTTTATGCCTGCGTGCCGTTGTGAGCAGTGCTCTTTACGAATATGTATTTCCGGTGCCTCCAGGTCCATACACAAAGAACACACCACCCTCATTACCATCAATAGCAGACATAATTTCATCATATGCGGCCCTCTGTTCTATATTGAGTGAGTCTGACAGATTTGTGTCCTCAGGGTTGAGCTCGATGGTGAACTCCTCAAAGATCTCCCTTGGAACACTAGTGGCACTGTCATATTCCTGATTGATATTAGGAAGAGGAAATGACTCTATGTCCTTGCACATTGATTGTAGCATATTCCTAATATCTATTAGAATCATTTGCTCTATGCCACTTTGGATGGATTGTTGCGGCATTAGTCTTCTGACATTGCCTCCAAGTGCTTCTTCCAGAGTTCGCACATCGCTTGGCTCGCCAAATACCAATATTGTTGCAAAGAGCCTTCGTAGAGATGAAGTCATCTCGTGCAATGTAGATTCAGTAAGGGACTCATCCAATGTGTTGCCCCCTTTGATCAATCCTCTTCTCTCTGCAGCTTCATGAAAGGTTGGCGGGATCTCGCCATTAACGGTCTTTAGATCATCATAGGAGGTGGCACCGGTGACATGGTTTAGAAGGACTCGTAGGTAATAGCATTCCCCCTCAGCTGGATGAGCAAAAACAATTCTTCCAACTTGTCCACCAGTGTCGCGTGCCCTTTTTTTCCAGTATTTATCCTTACATGTTTGCCAAGTATACCATTCAGGGAAGTCCCTGTATAAGATAGAACGGGCCTCCTTGTGTAACTTGTTCGCCTCGAAGTACTCTGTAAGCATTGACTTCTCAGCACCTTCATTGTTAACTACTTGTCGGATATCTTGGCCCTCTTTTAACGACACCATGTGCATGTTTGGAAGATGGAGTTGTAGTTGCATCACAGGTGGTGAGGCCTTACTCAATTCAATGCCGTATATCCTCCACAAGGCCTCCGGAGGAGTCACCCACCTTGCATCTCTATATTGTTTTATCTCATCTATGTCTCCATTGCTCTCTGCCTTGCCAGCCTCGCTCACTGAAATAGACGCCCAATCATGGCCCTTGTATATGTACTTGAATTGGTATTTAACAACCTTTATATATGCTTCCACATGCCTCAATATTGATGTGACAATTGAAGTTACGCAGAGGTGTGGGTTATATGGGACGACCGACCTTTTATTAAGCCATTCCTTCTAAACCATTACTTTACAACCATCTTCACGTCTTCTGTAAAGAGGGAGGAGTCCTTGCCCTGTAAGGTAGTGGCATTGAAAGGCTGGGGATAGTGATCTTGCAAGCAGGACGACCCTTTGTGCGTGGGCAATCATGATTCAAAGCAACATAGGGGCCATGCATCCTATGCTTCATGACCATCTTGTACAATTTTGGGTACTTCTTTTTGTTTGGCAACTCGGCAGAGATAAGACAGTCATATTGCTCGGGGCACGTAAGCTTCTATCACCCCTCCATGGTAAGAAGGAAGTGGGCATGGGGAAGACCCCTCTTCTAGAACTCCACCACATACACATAGGCTCAGACCTTTCCTAGGATGTCCTTCTGAACCAACTTATTCTTGAGTTCCTCCAATTTTTCCCTAAAAACACGCACAATGAGGTCCGGACGATCCTGAGGTATTTGACTAGGGTAGAGCTCGCACTTGATATCATCCCAGTTTGGGTTGCATGTCATTGTGAGCCATCCCAGTTTGGGTTGCATGTCATTATGAGGAATACAGCAGGATTGCCATACTTCCGCACCATGGCCATAACATCCATGTAGTGACGCCTCTTGTCCTGTGGACCACCAATAAATGACATACCCAACACTGTATGCTTTCCAATAGCATCCTCCTTACCCTCACCAGAATGCAAGCTATCCACTAAGCCTTGGTATAGGTCGGCTCTTATCCTATCCTGAAGACCACATATGTGGTCTAGCTGAGAGTTCTGAATCTTGATATATGTGTCAACTGCGAAGTGCTGGAAAAGACGCTTGCCATGGAGGATCGGGTTGAATATCTCAGGACACATCTGAAATTTATGGCAGTAGTAGTCCCGCACAGATACACATGGTATGCCTCCAGAAGCTGCATGGAGAATTGAAAAGTCTTCTTTTGTAAATAGGAGATATATATTGCAAATTATGGAGTGTACATGTAATAAATAATTTCAACACTAACCTACATCATCATCATCTGGTGGGGGATGCGATGAATCATTGTTATCATCACGATCTAGACGAGTTGCACGGGTAGCCATCACAGTATCATAGGGCACACCTTCCTTCGGTATATCGGTATGCCACCCAAGGTCGCCTTTAGGGAAGAACAGAGGGTAGGACAATGCGCCATAGCTTCCATGATAGGACTGTATGCCATATATATCTCTATTCTTCCCTTGCAGGATGACACTATTATCAAACTGTCTTGTTCGTTCGCTCCCTTCCACCCACATGGCAGCTGCTTCTAAAGTGGTCGGTGCATTATATCTTCCTTGATCCATCATTTGGTGAAGGTTTGGTGTTATACAATAGCCATCAACATCCTCAACATTTCCCATACTCCGGAGATAGTCATCAACCCCCTCCTCCCGCCGCGCCCCGTTGCGCCCCGCACCACCCCACGCCCGGCGCCCCCGAGTCTTGCTGCGGTCTCCCCAGGCCACCCCGCCCCCTCCTCCATCGGCCTCCACCTTGACCACTCTGGTGAGCCCCCTTCCCCTCTTTTTTTTTCATCTTTCTATGTTAGTGTAGTTAGTTTAGTTAGATTTAATTCAGTTTAGGTTTAGGTTTAGGTTTTTTTTCTGTTTTTTTAGGTTTAGGTTTAGATTTATTTTAGTTTAGGTTTAGTTTAGGTTCAGAAGAAAGAAGAAAGATTAAAAAATAAGAAGAAGAAGAGGAAGAAGAAGAAGAAGAAGAAGAGGAAGAGGAAGAAGAAGAGGAAGAAGAAGAAGAAGAAGAAGAAGAAGAAGAAGAAGATGATGATGATGAAAAAAGAAGTAGAAAAGGTAGAAAAATAAAGAAAATAAGGAAAAGAAGGTCGAGGGTCAAGGGGTCGAGGGGTCAAGGAACAAGCAGTGCGAATCATTTTTTTTTACAACTTGGCAGTGGCATCCCGTTGTAAATATTTAGTTAGATTGATGGCAAAAACAATAATGCTATGTTGCTCATCTTTGGATTTCAATGTGTAGTTGTTTCATCGCCGCGAGGGTCCGGTGTTCGACGAGATCCGCCCCTTCATTCGTGGGTGAGCACAAATGACGTCTCCTCCTCCCCCTTAATTGCTTGCTTTGTTCTGGTGTTAGAAAGGGTTACGGTTTCTTTTGAATTGTCTAACGTTATCCATGGACAACCCAAGTATGTGTAGATTGGGTTCATTTTCCCATGTGCTCTGTTCCGGATCCGATGCATAAATTTCACCAGTGCCTCCCCGTTGTTCTCTGGGTACACATCCTCTTTGTTTATTGCAGAGACATGTATCAGGAGAACAGCGGGGAGATGCTGCCGAAATTTTGCACCGGATCTGTAGCAGAGCATGGGAAAGCGAACCCAATCTACACATACTAAGGTGGGATTAGGACCTATCTTTACCTATTAGAGTGTAGGTTGCATGGATGTAATAAAATTCATTAACTAGATTAACTGATGAATATATACATGGTGAATTATATATGTGTTTCTTGTGTGTCCTGTAGCTAGGCAAGCCAAGATGAGTGATCGTGTACACCGGTCACTGTCGGTGTCAAAACCGGCGGATCTCGGGTAGGGGGTCCTGAACTGTGCGTCTAAGGCTAATGGTAACAGGAGGCGGGGGACACAATGTTTACCCTGGTTCGGGCCCTCTCAATGGAGGTAATATCCTACTTCCTGCTTGATTGATCTTGATGATATGAGTACTACAAGAGTCGATCTACCACGAGATCGTAGAGGATAAACCCTAGAAGCTAGCCTATGATTATGATTGTTGTTGTCCTACGGACTAAACCCTCCGATTTATATAGACACTGGAGGAGGTTAGGGTTACACAGAGTCGGTTACAGAGAAGGAGATCTACATATCCGAATTGCCAAGCTTGCCTTCCACACAAAGGAGAGTCCCACCCGGACACGGGACGAAGTCTTCAATCTTGTATCTTCATAGTCCAATAGTCCGGCCAAAGTATATAGTCCGGCTGTCCGAGGACCCCCTAATCTAGGACTCCCTCAGTAGCCCCTGAACCAGGCTTCAATGACGATGAGTCCGGCGCGCAGATTATCTTCGGCATTGCAAGGCGGGTTCTTCTCGAAAATCCCTAAGTACCTGTTGTAACAAGCAGTGTCCGGCTTTCCCATTAATGTTGCACTCCTCGGCTTCTGTACCCTAATAATGGCAGTCTCCACGTGTCGAGCAAATGCGAGAAGTCGGGGCATTTTTACATTTGCGACCTTGACCATGTTAGTAACTCATCTATTAAAGAGACGGTGATCCTCAGATCCAAATCACAACATCTTCCCCCAGCGAGTATCCATCAGAGCGCGCCCGGAAAAAGCCATTCCATCATGGCCGGCCGCCGCAACTCCTCCTCTCGCTCCTGCAATGATAAGCTAGGTGATTGGGAGAAGTGTTTTGTCCCCCACGGTCGATTGGTGGAGTTGCAGACCCAGGGGTTTCTCCCGCCTTCATATATGGTCCCCGTCCGAGCCGGACTAGCCACTTACAATGGCGGGGAGCAAGCGGAGAGTTTTCCCAACCCATCCAGGGGGAGCGGGTATGCCTTGTCCCTTACTTGCTAAGGGGACTCAGATTTCCAATCCATCCGTTCCTCCACGGGCTCCTGGAGTTCTACGGCCTCCAGCTGCATAACTTCACTCCTGCCTCCATACTACACATCGCAGGCTATGTCGCCTTCTGCAAGCTATTTCTGGGTTGTGAGGCTCATTTCGAGCTATGGAAGAGGCTATTCTGCCCCCGCACTCAGGAGGGGTCGATATATCAAGTGCATCGCCGGGACCGGATACCTGTCTGGTACTCCGAAGAAGACATCCGAAGACTGGCCTTCAGAGTGGTTTTATATGGAGGACGTCCCCTTTCCGAACCCTATTCGGATGGGCCTTCCTGAGTTTGCTAATGCCCCGTTGAAGAAATGCCACAGCTGGCGCCCTAGGAGCCCCCAGGAGGAAGATAACAGAGAGGTCCTTTACCTGATGGACAGGATAAAAACACTGGCCAAATCAGGACTGACAATAATTGAGGTTATGTCAATATGTATAATGCGGGGGTGCATCCACTTCAGTATCGGGGGAAACCCATGTGGCACTTCAATGGAGAAGACGATGCCACCCACTATGGTCGTAAAGGTCTAGACTCCGCCACTGCTCTGGCGAAAATATTATCTGATTTGTACCAAGGAGAAGAAGAGGAGTTCATCCGTATTAAGCCTCGGGATGGATTCTCCATGTATAAC
>NC_041391.1:445439960-445467508 GCF_002162155.2 Triticum dicoccoides | reverse complement strand
GCTCCTATCCTTTACTCCAGTCATTCCCGCACTCTTCATCATAAATATTTACCTTGCTAATTCATAGTAGGAACAGCAAAAAGCTGTGAGGGAGGTCCACAGCCCGTCTCCACAGCCAGAGGACCCCGACCGGGCCCTCGACCCCGGACTCGAGGAAGATCCGGACGTATTTGTGGAGCTCGTTGATAGGACGTTCTATCAGCTAAGCTGTGATGGTGCCTTGGTGGCCATCATAGCCGATTCCCCTGGCCTACTCCCTGCATCGCATGTAAGTAAAACCGGAGTCCCAACTTCTAAGAAGGATCCCTTCTTTGCATCTTACCCACCGCACACGTATTGTGTCTTACAGGGAAGGCCATCGGGGCGCCGTGCCGAACCCGCGGTGACTTGTCAACAAGGGGCACCGAAGCTGGGTAGGCTCAAAAGGAAGGTGGTCAGGACTAAGACGCAATCGCAGAGGTAAGATTAAAAACTTGCTTCGTGATTATCGTCTCTAAAATATAATAATGTCCGTGGTTCCTGGCAGAAAAACGCTCGTCGGACTGTGTCTGGAGAGCCTGCCAGCCACGCCTCCACCAGCCGGCCTCCAGAGCCGGACTTAGGGGCAGAGGCTAACGCGGGGACAACGCCGGATGGTTCTCCTATAGAGGATGCGGATAGACTGTCCGCTACGAATTACAAAGTGGAGAGCGCCATGAATCACAGGCGTCACCGGGCTGTACTTCGCAACCCTTGTTTCTCCGAAGAGGCGTTCAATGCCTTCAACTCCGGAGACACGTACATCCGAGCTGCTCAAGATGGCCTTGCCAGAGCCACGGACCAGTATGTAAAGGATATACGGGTAAGAAAATCTAATAATTATGTATATCAGTAGCCCCTGAGACTTGAAACAGCTGGCACAACTAATTTAAGGATCATTGTATGCATATGTTCTTACAGAGAAGAATACCCAGTCGTCTCAAGAGCTGGAGGAGTGCAAAGCCCAGCTACGGGCCGCAGTTACCGGAATGGAGAAGTCCAAGAAGGCCTCATTTGGTAATACTTGTCTTGACCGAAAAGAGTGTGATGCCATGTACCAGTTAGTATTCGGCATGCATGCAAATCTAACAATAGATTCTGTAGACAATCCCGGAGGTAATCCGGAGATCATACCGAGGGATGAGCAACATGCTCAACGACAGCTAGAGGCTGCCGAGCGCGTGCTTACACGGGTTATTTGGGAAAAAAATGAACTCCAGGATGCCCATACCCGTCTGGGCGTTGAACTAAAAGATGTTCGAGCCCAGCTTGCTGACTCCATGAAGGAGAATAAGAGGCTTCGACGCGGAATTTTTAGTAAGTGCCCGAATGAACCTTTATAAAGCTCGGCGAAGAAATGGGCTAACAGAGTTATGTCTGTAGGTATGCTGACAGGTCGTCACGAAGAGGAGATGCCCGGATCTGCAGGCGATCTTCTACAAGAGCTCTCACAACTGCACGAACAAGTTCGGCGGGTGATGCAGGGTATTTCTCAGGCCTTGTGGCCATCCGCCTCCCTGCCAAGAGGCATGGGGGAGCTTGTAGAGATGCTCAAGGGAGCGCGGCTGCGCTTCCGGTTATGGACGATATCGGCCTGCCGACAAGGTGCAAGGGAAGCCTGGGCTATGGTGAAGACGCGATACACCAAGGCTAACCCGAACCACATGGCCGAGGTCGAACCTGTAGGGTCGGATGGGAAAGAGATCTCCGTTAGTCTGGTATATGACCAGGTAGGTTTAGCCGCAAAGTATTCCCAATAGGATTGTAGGCTAGACAGTCTGTTGGATGGTATAGAAGAAGAATTTAGTCAGTCTAAGTGACTGCGTACTTCAAATGACATATTTTGTCCCTAGCTAGATTGTAAATCATTTGTCATGGCGCACCTTTTCGCTTCATCCTTCGGACCCGACAGTCTGGAGTGTATCCGAATACCCGCTCAGTTATGTAAAAACTGGGGTACGCGTGGAAACCAGGCGTAGGGGTCATAAGTTCTTGAACAAACAAGTACCCAACTAGCTATGTTATATTACATGGATAGTAAGAAACATCTTCCAGGGAGAATAGTTCCATTAAGGGTTCCTTTCCCTGGGTACGCATGTATTAATGTGCATGTCTGAACTACGAAAAGAGACGCGGGATATAAACATCTGGGGGCATGTATTGCAATAGGTAAGAAACATCTTTTGTTCACCAACCGAAAATTCCCTTAAGAACGCTAGCTTTCGGCTTCACCCAGTCTGAGGTACACATCCGGCTGACCCGGCAGTAACAATCGTAGAGGTGCTCCCCTTATGCCCTAGCCGAACTAACGGAACGTAGGGCATAAACAGAGGAGCCAGTCAACCCAGCTTGGCCAAAACTTAAGTCATATCGATACATATAATGGCAAAAAAGGTACATATGGAGAAGCAACACATATGTAGTGGGCATAAAGCCCGGGAGATAATTATATTAAGCTTCTGTATAAGAAGCCCCTAGGTATAATGAGCTCGCATGGCGCGTCACATTTGTGTAGCCAAGACACACGTCAAGCTTTTAAGGCCATAAAAAAGGAAGAAAGAAAAATAGGATATAACTTGAAAAAGAAAGGCGGAGGTAAGGAGACAAACACACAGTTCAGCACTATGCGTAGAATCTTCGGAGTCTGGCCACGTTCCATGGGTTTGGCTCGAGTCGATTATCAGATGCATCACGCAGACGGTATGCCCCTCCAGTCAGAACTTTATCAATGATGAAGGGACCCTCCCACTTGGGCTTGAGCTTGTCCTTTTTCTTCTCCAGTAGGCATAGAACGAGTTCGTCAACGTTATAAGTTTTGGCCCGTACTTCTCTGCTTTGATACCTGCGAGCCTGTTGCTGATAGAATGCGGAACGGGCTTTCACGACGTCGCGCTCCTCCTCCAAGGTATCTAAACTGTCCTGCCAATCAAGCTCGACTTCTTTCTCTTCGTACATGCGCACTCGAGGTGAGTCATGAATGATATCATAGGGCAATACCGCCTCTGCGCTGTACACCATAAAAAACGGTGTGTATCCGGTAGTGCGATTCGGCATGGTCCAGAGCCCCCATAGTACGGAGTCGAGCTCCTCGACCCAGTGCGTATCTGATTCCTTCAAGGATCGCACTAGTTTGGGTTTGATGCTGCTCATAATCAGACGGTTTGCTCGTTCGACTTGACCGTTCGTTTGGGGGTGATATACGGAGGCGTAATCGAGCTTAATGCCCATGTTGCCGCACCAAGTTTTCACCTCGTCGGCTGTGAAGTTGGAGCCATTATCGGTGATAATGCTGTGGGGGACACCGTAACGGTGTACAACCCTTGATATGAAGTCTATCACTGGTCCGGATTCAGCCATTTTAACTGGTTTGGCTTCTATCCATTTGGTGAATTTATCCACCATGACCAACAAGTATTTTTTCTTATGGCTTCCTCCTTTAAGGGGTCCAACCATATCAAGCCCCCAGACTGCCAAGGGCCAAGTTATGGGGATTGTTTGGAGAGCGGTAGGTGGCATATGGCTTTGATTTGCAAAAAGCTGGCAACCAACGCAATGTTGGACAAGGTCCTGTGCATCTGCTCGGGCTGTCAGCCAGTAGAAACCTGTACGGAAGGCCTTGCTTACAAGGGCCCAAGCTGCGGCGTGGTGGCCGCCGAGTCTGGCATGAATTTCGGCCAAGAGCTGCCGCCCTTCCTCTTCGGAGATGCATCTTTGGAGCACTCCAGTCGCGCTTTTCTTATAAAGCTCTCCCTCGTGGACCTTGTAGGCTTTAGAGCGCCGCATAATGCAACGTGCCTCATTTTGGTCCTCAGGGAGTTCTTGCCTATTTAAGTAGGCTAAGAAGGGTTCCGTCCACGGGGCGATGACAGCCATAATCACGTGGGCCGAAGGTGTTATTTCGGTGGTGTAGCCTCCGATTACATCAGAGTGTTCGGGATCTGGGGTTGTGTTCGAATCCGGACAGGTATCGCCGGTCTCCCCTTCCACACCACGGATGGCTTGAACAACCTTTCCAAGAAGATATTAGGTGGGACGGGGTCGCGCTTAGCGCCGATGCGGGCGAGGATATCCGCCGCTTGATTGTTCTCTCGGACCACATGGTGGAATTCGAGCCCCTCGAACCGAGCTGACATTTTGAGGACGGCATTACGGTAAGCCGCCATTTTTGGGCCCTTGGCATCAAAGTCTTCATTTATTCGAGATATTGCGAGGTTTGAATCCCCACGCACTTCTAGGCGTTGAATGCCCATGGAGACTGCCATCCGAAGACCATGCAACAAAGCCTCATATTCGGCTGCATTGTTGGAGTTTGTGTATAATATTTGGAGTATGTATTGGACTGTATCTCCGGTGGGGGATGTCAGGATGACGCCTGCCCCCAGACCAGCCAGCATCTTAGAACCGTCAAAGTGCATGATCCAATTGGAGTACGCTTCGTACTCTTTAGGGAGTTCGACTTCTGTCCATTCAGCGACAAAGTCTGCCAGTACTTGAGACTTAATGGCTCGCCGTGGTTTGTATGTTATGTTGAACGGGAGGAGCTCGATAGCCCATTTAGCAACCCAACATGTGGCATCGCGGTTATTTATTATATCGTTGAGTGGTACTTTAGAGGCCACCGTGATTGAACACTCTTGAAAATAGTGTCGTAGTTTCTGGGATGCCATGAAGACCGCGTATGCTATCTTTTGATAATGTGGGTACCGTGATTTGCATGGAGTGAGGACAGTGGATACATAGTATACCGGCTTTTGAAGAGGGAACTTATGTCCATCCGTCTCTCGTTCGATGACGAGTACTGCGCTTACAACCTGGTGTGTTGCAGCTATATATAACAGCATGGGTTCGCTGATCTTTGGCGCGGCCAGGATTGGATTGCTGGCCAAGAGGGCCTTTATTTCTTCCAGTCCGGCCGTGGCCGCGTCCGTCCACTCGAAGTGTTCGGTGCGTCGAAGAAGGCAATAAGGAGGTAGTGCCTTTTCTCCCAATCGGGAGATAAAGCGGCTTAGGGCAGCCACTCATCCAGTCAATTCCTGGATTTGCTTGAGGCCTGTTGGGGTAGCCAACTGTGACAAAGCTCGGATTTTAGCTGGATTTGCTTCAATTCCTCTATTGGAAACGATGAAGCCCAAGAGCTTTCCGGCAGGCACGCCAAAAACGCATTTTTCAGGATTGAGCTTGATGTCAAATGTTCAGAGATTGTTGAACGTAAGCCTCAAGTCGTCTATTAAAGATTCGACGTGTCTTGTTTTGATGACCACATCGTCTATGTATGCCTCCACTGTTTTGCCGATTGGTGTTTCCAGGCATGTCTGAATCATGCGTTGATAGGTTGCACCGGCGTTTTTGAGCCTGAAAGGCATGGTGTTAAAACAGAAGGGGCCGTATGGAGTGATGAATGCCGTTGCGGCTTGATCCAACTCCGCCATCTTGATTTGATGGTATCCGGAGTATGCGTTGAGGAAGCACAATGAGTCGTGTCCTATAGTAGCATCGATGATTTGATCGATGCGGGGGAGGGGGAAGGGATCCTTAGGGCAAGCCTTATTGAGGTCCTTGAAATCGATGCATAGGCGCCAGGATTTGTCCTTCTTTGGTACCATCACCAGGTTTGCTAGCCAGTCCGGATGTTTTATTTCTCTAATGAATCCGGCCTCGAGTAACTTGGCTAGCTCTTCTCCCATGGCTTGTCGCTTAGGTTCTGAAAAGCGCCGAAGAGTCTGCTTGACCGTCTTGTATCCCTTCAGTATGTTTAGGCTATGCTCGGCCAGCCTGCGTGGGATACCTGGCATGTCTGAAGGATGCCAGGCGAAAATGTCCCAATTCTCACGCAAGAACTCTCTCAGTGCGGCGTCTATTGTGGGGTTCAGCTGTGCCCCGATGGATGCTATTTTTGCAGGGTCCGTTGGGTGGACCTGGAATTTGACTATTTCGTCCGCTGGTTTGAAAGAGGTGGACTTGGGTCGTTTGTCGAGTATCACGTCATCCCTGTCCACCATGGAGCGCAGCGCAGTTAGTTCTTTGGCCATGAGGGCTTCGGATAATGCCTCAAGGGCCAGTGCGGCGGTTTTATTGTCAGCGCGGAGTGCTATGTCCGGATCACTAGCTAGAGTGATGATTCCATTGGGCCCGGGCATCTTGAGCTTCATGTACCCATAATGGGGTATAACTTGGAAGCTCGTGAATGCATCCCGCCCTAAAAGGGCATGGTATCCGCTACTGAACGGGGCCACATGGAATGTGATTTCTTCGGTCATGTAATTCTCCGGTGTGCCGAATACCACATCTAGTGTGATTTTTTCCGCACATCGTGCCTCCCAGCTGGGGATGATTCCTCTGAAGGTCATGCTGCTTTGCTCAATGCGGCTCTTGTCTATTTCCATTTTGTTAAGAGTTTCCTCGTAGATGAGGTTTAATCCGCTGCCACCGTCCATGAGCACTTTAGTAAGCCGGAAGCCGTCCACAATTGGACTAAGGACCAAAGTGGCTGGTGCTCGGACTATTCGAAATTGAGGTTCGTTACTAGCATTGAAGGTTATGGCCATGTCGTTCCATGGATTTTTTGCTGCAATGTGGCAGACTTCGACGAGGCTGTGGAGTGCACGCTTATGCCTATTATTTGAGGCAAAAGTCTCGAAGATTGTCAGTACTGTATTGTTATTTTCCGCGGGATGGTGCTCTGCGGTATTGTTGATGAGGAGATCCTCGCCTCTCTTGGCCACCTGCCGGAGTATCCAACATGCTCTGAGGTTGTGTGTTGGTATGGTATCCGGTGTACTGTGAATTTTGCATGGACCATTGAACCATCCCTCCAATATGGTTCCACGCCCTGTAGTGGGCTTTGGTTTCTTTGTAATTGGATTGGGTGACTTGCGAGAGTGCACCCTTTTTGTTCGGACGCAGGGTTTAGTGAGAGCCGGAGGATCCCAGAATTTTGTTTGGGGTTTCCAGGCGCTTTCCATCGCATGGTACTTCTGTACTATGGCCGCCAAGTCAGCGAAGTGTGCTATGTCATGGTGAATTATGGCATTGAGGATTCCCTTGTTCGTGCAATTTTTGCAAAATAATGAGATTGCGTCCTCCTCGCTCATTACAAGGACGAATCTGGCCCAGAAGTGATGTACTGTCTCTTGGGGATCTTGTCTAATGTGGGAAGGATCACTTGTATCTGGGTGGGTGGGTAGATTTAAGTCCAAACCCTGACTCGATCTGAGACCTAGGGGCAGAAGAGCTTCCGAGCTTGACAGCCTGGGCTCCAGGATGTTGCCCAATTTTTCTAGCCCGCTGTCCGATTCTAGGTTCAGAGCTTGGGCCATGTCCTCCCGTAGACGGGTATCCGGCTTGGAGAACTCGGGAATCCGGACATAGTTCGTCCTCAAAATAGAGGAAGAATCTCTGCATTGCTCCTCCACCACCGCTATCTGATGGGTGACCAACGGAGAGTTAATCTCCCTTTGGTCGGGTTTAAGCCCGATCTGATCATAATCTGTAGCGACTCGCAGGGCGGAGATGCGATCCAAGAGCTCGTTCAAGGAGGAGAGCTCCATTGGATCCATCTGCTCGGTGAATTCCAAGCTGACGTGGAGGCTGTTTTTGATGACCTGAGAAGTCATCGTCGGTGCGGTGGCCGAATGGGCGGTCATGACGAAGCCGCCCAGCCGGAGAGTCTGGCCTACAGCCAGGGCTCCCCTAGAGGTGATGTTGTCCTTGACAACAAGGCGAGCCATGAAGCCTTACCGTGATGGCACAGTGGAGCTCTCAATGAAAGCACCAATGTCGGTGTCAAAACCGGCGGATCTCGGATAGGGGGTCCCGAACTGTGCGTCTAAAGCTAATGGTAACAGGAGGCGGATGACACAATGTTTACCCAGGTTCGGGCCCGCTCAATGGAGGTAATACCCTACTACCTACTTGATTGATCTTGATGATATGAGTATTACAAGAGTTGATCTACCACGAGATCATAGAGGCTAAACCCTAGAAGCTAGCCTATGATTATGATTGTTGTTGTCCTACGGACTAAACCCTCTGGTTTATATAAACACCAGAGGGGGTTAGGGTTACATAGAGTCGATTATAGAGAAGGAGATCTACATATCCAAATTTCCAAGCTTACCTTCCACGCGAAGGGGAGTCCCACCCGGACACGGGACGAAGTCTTCAATCTTGTATCTTCATAGTCCAACAGTCCGGCCAAAGTATATAGTCCGGCTGTCCGAGGACCCCCTAATCCAGGACTCCCTCAGTCACACTAGTGAGAAAGAGATGACCAATGAATGGTTAGCAAAATCCAAGGGGTTTGTGAAAGCCGCATTGATACGTCTCCAACGTATCTATAATTTTTGATTGTTCCGTGCTATTATATTACCTGTTTTGGATGTTTAATGGGCTTTACTATACACTTTTTATATTATTTTTGGGACTAACCTATTAACCGGAGGCCCAACCCAAATTGTTGTTTTTTTGCCTATTTCAGTGTTTCGCAAATAAGGAATATCAAACGTAGTCCGAACGGAATGAAACCTTCGGGAGAGTTATTTTTGGAACCGAAGCAATCGAGGAGACTTGGAGTAGACGTCAGGGAAGCTTCGAGGTGGCCACGAGGGTCAGGGGTGCGCCCTACCCCCCTGGGCGTGCCCCCACCCTCTTGTGCCCCTTTTGGCTCCCCTGACCGACTTCATTCGCCTATATATATCCATATACCCTAAAAACATCCAGGAGCACAATAGATCGGGAGTTCCGCTGCCGCAAGGCTCTATAGCCGCCAAAAATTAATCGGGACCCTGTTCCGGCACCGTGCCGGAGGGGGGATCCCTCACCGGTGTCCATCTTCATCATCTCGGAGCTCTCCATGACGAGGAGGGAGTAGTTCACCCTCGAGGCTGAGGGTATGTACCAGTAGCTATGTGTTTGATCTCTCTCTCTCTCTCGTGTTCTTGAGGTGATACGATCTTGATGTATCGCGAGCTTTGCTATTATAGTTGGATCTTATGATGTTTCTCCCCCTCTACTCTCTTGTAAGGGATTGAGTTTTCCCTTTGAAGTTATCTTATCGGATTGAGTCTTTAAGGATTTGAGAACACTTGATGTATGTCTTGCATGTGCTTATCTGTGGTGACAATGGGATATCACATGATCTACTTGATGTATGTTTTGGTAATCAACTTGCGGGTTCAGTGACCTTGTGAACTTATGCGTAGGGCTTGGCTCACGTTTTCGTCTTGACTCTCCGGTAGAAACATTGGGACACTCTTTGAAGTTTTGAAGTACTTTGTGTTGGTTGAATAAATGAATCTGAGATTGTGTGATGCATATTGTATAATCATACCCACAGATACTTGAGGTGAGATTGGAGTATCTAAGTGACATTAGGCTTTTGGTTGATTTGTGTCTTAAGGTGTTATTCTAGTACGAACTCTATGATAGATCGAACGGAAATAATAGCTTGTGTTATTTTACTACGGACTCTTGAATAGATCGATAAGAAAGGATAACTTTGAGGTGGTTTCGTACCCTACCATATCTCTTCGTTTGTTCTCCACTATTAGTGACTTTGGAGTGACTTTTTGCTGCATGTTGAGGGATATGATCCAATTATGTTATTATTGTTGAGAGAACTTGCACTAGTGAAAGTATGAACCCTAGGCCTTGTTTCCTAGCATTGGAATACTGTTTACGGTCACTTTTATCATTAGTTACCTTGCTGTTTTTATATTTTCAGATTACAAATACCCATATCTACCATCCATATTGCACTTGTATCATCATCTCTTCGCCGAACTAGTGCACCTATACAATTTACCATTGTATTGGGTGTGTTGGGAACACAAGAGACTCTTTATTATTTGGTTGTAGGGTTGTTTGAAAGAGACCATCTCCATCCTACACCTCCCACGGATTGATAAACCTTAGGTCATCCACTTGAGGGAAATTTGCTACTGTCCTACAAACCTCTGCACTTGGAGGCCCAACAACGTCTACAAGAAGAAGGTTGTGTAGTAGACATCAAGATCTTTTCTGGTGCCGTTACCGGGGAGGTTAGTGCTTGAAGGTATATCTTTAGATCTTGCAGTCGAATCTTTTAGTTTCTTGTTTTATCACTAGTTTAGTTTATAAAAGAAAATTACAAAAAAATGGAATTGAGTTTGCCTCATACGCTTCATCTTTTTAATATCATTCGTGAGAATGATGGAAAGGAAAATTGTTCTCAAGTGCTAGAAGAAGAAGTCTATAAAATTTTTGGCACTAAATATTTGAATGATGAGAATGATTGCAATGTTGTTAGTATGAATTCTTTGAATGCCCATGATGCTAATGATATGCAAAGCCACAAGCTTGGGGATGCTATGTTTGATGAATATGATATTTTTTGTCCCCAAAGTTTTGATGAGCAAATTTAGTATGATGAAAGCATGCCTCCTATTTATGATGATTATTGTGATGACACTTATGCTGTAAAGAATAAAGATAACCATGAAACTTGGCATCTTGATTTTAATTTTCAATTGGATTATACTTCACATGATAGTTATTTTGTTGAGTTTACTCCCACTACTATTGATGAGAATAAATTTGCTTATGTGGAGAGTAGTAAAATTTCTATGCAAGTAGATCATGAAAAGAATGCTTTATGTGCTGGTTATATTGTTGAATTCATTCATGTTGCTACTGAAAATTATTATGAGGGAGGAAAATATATGCTTGTAGGAGTTGCAATGATATCAAGTTTCCTCTCTATGTGCTTAAAGTTTTAAAGTTTGCTTGTTTTGCCTTCCTATGCTAGTTGATTATTGTTCCCATAAGTTGTTTGCTCACAAAATACCTATGCATAGGAAGTGGGTTAGACTTAAATGTGTTAGTAATATTCTTCATGATGCTCTCTCTATGTTTCCATTCTTATCTTTTATGCGAGCATCACTGAAATCATCATGCCTAGCTAAAAGGCATTAAAGAAAAGCGCTTGTTGGGAGACAACCAAATATTTACCTTTACTGTTTTTGTGTGTTCACATGATTATGCTACTGTAGTACTCATGTTTTATAGCTTTTGTTTCAATAAAGTGCCAAGTAAGACCTTTAGGATAGCTTACAGTGATAGTTGTGTTGATCCTGCTGAAAATCAGAAACTTTTGCACCCAGTAAATTACTTTTGATAATTCACATAAACGTGCTTTTGATCTCATTATTTTTTATATGGATTGCTACATATATTTCTTAGTACTTCCTAATTTGGTAGAAATGTTTGAGTTACAGAAGTATTTGAATGATACAGATTACTACAGACTGTTTTGTTTTTGACAGATTTTGTTTTCTATGTGTTGTTTGCTTATTTTGATGAATCTATGAGTAGAATCAGAGGGTATGAACCATAGAGAAGTTGGAATGCAGTAGATATTACACCAATATGAATTTATAATGAGTTCATAACAGTACCTAAGTGGTGATTTATTTTCTTATACTAACAGAGCTTACGAGTTTTCTGTTGAGTTTTGTGTTGTGAAGTTTTCAAGTTTTGGGTAAAGATTCGATGGACTATGGAATAAGGAGTGGCAAGAGCCTAAGATTGGGGATGCCCAAGGCAACCCAAGGTAATATTCAAGGAAAATCAAGAGCCTAAGATTGGGGATGCCTCGGAAGGCATCCCCTCTTTCGTCTTCATCTGTCGGTAACTTTACTTGGAGCTATATTTTTATTCACCACATGATATGTGTTTTGCTTGGAGCGTCTTGTATGATATGAGTCTTTTCTTTTTAGTTTACCACAATCATCCTTGATATACACACCTTTTGGGAGACACACACATGATTCGGAATTTATTAGAATACTTTATGTGCTTCACTTATATCTTTTGAGCTAGACAATTTTGCTCTAGTGCTTCACTTATATCTTTTTAGAGCATGGCGGTGGTTTTATTTTTTAGAAATTATTGATATCTCATGCTTCACTTATATTATTTTGAGAGTCTTTTAGAATATCATGGTATTTGCTTTGGTTATAATATTGGTCCTAATATGATGGGCATCCAAGTTGGGTATAATAAAAACTATCATAGAAAGTGCATTGAATACTATGAGAAGTTTGATACTTGATAATTGTTTTGATATATGAGGATGGTGATATTATAGTCATGCTAGATGAGTAGTTGTGAATTTGAGGAATACTTGTGTTGAAGTTTTTGATTCTCGTAGCATGCACTTATGGTGAACCGTTATGTGATGAAGTTGGAGCAGGATTTATTTATTGATTCTCTTCCTTATGAGTGGCGGTCGGGGACGAGCGATGGTATTTTCCTACCAATCTATCCCCCTAGGAGCATGCACGTAGTACTTTATTTCAATAACTTGTAAATTTTTGCAATAAGTATATGAGTTCTTTATGACTAATGTTGTGTCCATGGATTATACGCACTCTCACCCTTCCACCATTGCTAGCCTCGCTTGTGCCGCACAACTTTCGCCAGCACCATACACCCACCATATACCTTCCTCAAAATAGCCACCATACCTACCTATTATGGCATTTCCATGGCCATTCCGAGATATATTGCCATGCAACTTTCCACCGTTCCACTTATTATGACACGCTCCATCATTGTCATATTGCTTTTGCATGATCATGTAGTTGACATCGTATTTGTGGAAAATTCACCTTGATAATTCTTTCATACATGTTACTCTTGATTCATTGCATATCCCGGTACACTGCCGGAGGCATTCACATAGTGTCATATTTTGTTCTAATATCGAGTTGTAATCCACGAGTTGTAAGTAAATAAAAGTGTGATGATCTTCATTATTAGAGCATTGTCCCAAGTGAGGAAAGGATGATGGAGACTAAGATTCCCCCACAAGTCGGGATGATACTCCGGACTTTATGAAAAAAGGGGGGAGACCAAATAAGCCCACCAAAAAAAGAGAGAAGGGACAATGTTACTATCCTTTTACCACACTTGTGCTTCAAAGTAGCACCATGATCTTCATGATAGAGAGTCTCCTATGTTGTCACTTCCATATACTAGTGGGAATTTTACATTATAGAACTTGGCTTGTATATTCCAATGATGGGCTTCCTCAAAATGCCCTAGGTCTTCGCGAGCAAGCAAGTTGGATGCACACCCACTTAGTTTCTTTTGTTGAGCTTTCATACACTTATAGCTCTAGTGCATCCGTTGCATGGCAATCCCTACTCATTCACATTGATATCTATTAATGGGCATCTCCATAGCCCGTTGATACGCCTAGTTGATGTGAGACTCTCTTCTACTTTTTTATCTTCTCCACAACCACCATTCTATTCCACATATAGTGCTATCTCCTTGGCTCACGCTCATCTATTGCATGAAAGTTCAAAAAGTTTAATAACATCAAAGTATGAAACAATTGCTTGGCTTGTCATCGGGGTTGTGCATGGTTTAAATATTTTATGTGATGAAGATAGAGCATAGCCAGACTATATGATTTTGTAGGGATAGCTTTCTTTAGCCATGTTATTTTGAGAAGACATGATTGCTTTGTTAGTATGCTTGAAGTATTATTGTTTTGTTCACCCTCGAGGCTGAGGGTATGTACTAGTAGCTATGTCTATGATCTCTCTCTCTCGTGTTCTTGAGGTGATACGATCTTGATGTATCGCGAGCTTTGCTATTATAGTAGGATATTATGATGTTTCTCCCCCTCTACTCTCTTGTAATGGATTGAGTTTTCCCTTTCAAGTTATCTTATCGGATTGAGTCTTTAAGGATTTGAGAACACTTGATGTATGTCTTGCATGTGATTATCTGTGGTGACAATGGGATATCACGTGATCTACTTGATGTATGTTTTGGTGATCAACTTGCAGGTTCAGTGACCTTGTGAACTTATGCATAGGGGTTGGCACGCGTTTTCGTCTTGTCTCTCCGGTAGAAACTTTGGGGCAGTCTTTGAAGTACTTTGTGTTGTTTGAATAGATGAATCTGAGATTGTGTCATGCATATTGTATAATCATACCCACGGATACTTGAGGTGACATTGGAGTATCTAAGTGACATTAGGGTTTTGGTTGATTTGTGTCTTAAGGTGTTATTCTAGTACGAACTCTATGATAGATCGAACGGAAAGAATAGCTTCGTGTTATTTTACTACGGTGTAACATTCCAAATTTTAAATTTGGAAGGTTATACATAGGTCATCATTGCATATCACATTTTGTTGCATTTTGGTTGATCCTAGAAATTCTAAGCAACTTAAGGACCCACGTAGAGAGTTCGGGATTTCGTTATTTTCATATTTGAATTTTCTCAAATATTGAAAAGAGGATCATTTGGTTTTAATCATTTTCTCTCTGAATATTTCCAAAGTTAAAATAAAAGAGAGGGGATAAAATGACTTCTCCAAAATAAAAGAAATATTGGAGGAAAAATGTTAGAATCAAATATTTACTTTTATTTGGATTTTATTGCTATTTTATTTGAATTGGAAAAATTGCACGTTTTCAAAATTGCATTTTAGGCCAGCGAAATGTTCACTTTGTTCTAAATATTTCATTTAGACGGTGAAAATTTGTTTTGAAATTTTAAGAATTTTTTAATATTTTTTAGGATTTTTTTCTATTCGGCAGAATTTTTTTTTTTTTTAAAAAGTTTCCTGCGGACCGATCCGAGCCGCAGCCCAGCCGCGCGCCTCCCACTCAGGCTCGGGAGAGGATTCCCGAGCGCCACCCCCGCCATCGACGACGTGTCGGTCCCAGACACGCCGTGTCGCCCTCTCCCCCAAGCCGTCAACCCCGCCTGACCCCCTATAAGTACCCGCCGGCGTCGCCCCTCTCCGCCTCGCCAGCCACCGTACCCGTTGTCGCCTGTGTCGTCCGCCGCCACTGCAAGCCGCCGCCATCGCCCGCGCCTCCCACCGCTGTCGTCCGGAGCCCCAGCGCCACCACGCCGGACCTCGCCGGAGGTATATGCCACCGCCGCCGGCCGTTCGTCCTTTTTTTTCCAGAAAAACCATTCGGTTTTTAAAACCCTAGATCTAGTTTTTTTATATCGGTTTGGTTTTTATCGGTTTAGTTAATTAGCGGACATTTGTCTGTACATTCGTTTAACGAATGTTGTTTGTCAGTTAGCCGCAGACAGCGAAAGTTCGTTCGTTAGCCTGTTCGTCTCGTTTTATTTTTCCAGGGTTTATCCGCGATTATTTTCGGTCGCGATTTCTGCCCTGATCTTTGATCTAGTTTATCTTTTCGCCCGTTTATCCGAATTAGATGAAACAAGCGCCTAGATCTTCGTCTCAAAGCCCTCTTTCTGTTTAACCAACTTGAACAAGATTTTGGTACTGTAAAATTTGACTTTATCCAGATTAGTAAATTATTCTTATTTCTTCCCTAGTTTGAGCTTCGTTGCTCCGTTTGATTTGATTCTTTTTGCAAACCGGAGTTCTTCAGTGAAACTTTCTGGTTAGATCTTCTTATTTGAGTTTTACCCGTGCTTCTAGTTGAGTGCTTATGTATGCTATTGTTTGTTTGCGATAGAATTCCCGAAGTGCGAAGCGTGCTACTACGAGTCTCTAGGTTTTGCGGATCATCAGTAAGGCAAGTAACACTTTGATAATACCCCTTTATTACCCACTTTTTATGCATTAGTTCAATCCTCAAACATTGCATGATTAGGATCTGAATAAGATGTGGCTTTGGGAAGTAGATGATGAGGTCGAACCTATTGCCCTTTTTATTATCAAACCTTTGGGAGTTACTTCTACGTTATGCTCAGGATCGCTATGCTATGCTCGTAGACGTGGATTGGGTGAGTGTATCCATGACAGATGTGAGTATTGTTAATTAATGGTTAACTTAAGGTGGCCACTTAAATACACATCTGGGTGGATTGGTTGAGGCACCCTGGAGTACCCAGTGGTTGTCATGGCACCTGGAGAATCCAGTGTTATCCTAGGATATCCCGGAGTACCCGTGTGATCATCCTATGGTTCGCCACCCAGGCTCAAAGGGATCATAAGATATTTCCTACTAGAAACTTCCGTGTGCAGCCACAAGCTATTATGGGCTCTAGCATAGTTGAATAGGTTGCATGACCTCTTTTAGTGGTGGGCTAGCAGATGTAGGGGAAAGTATGTGTGACTGTCCACCCAGAGTAAAGAGTGAATGTTTCTGAAAGACTGTGTCTCGGTCATCCGTTTCTCAAACACCTTGTAGTGTGAGAAATCCTACGGAGGAGATCGAGTCTTGTGGGGAAAGTGCGCAAACCTTTGCAGAGTGTATAAACTAATCATGGTTAGCCGTGTTCCCGCTTATGGACATCTTGAGTATCTGGTTCTTGGATTATCATGTTGATCTCATCACTCTAATTTAATTTGTTGGGATTAATTGATATTGTTTATTTGGGATTGAGTTGGAGGAACCTTCTCAATGTTTAACAACCACCATGATAGTTAAATAAAATTTATTCCTTTGTTGTAGGGAAAAATTGGCTTTACGCAAAATCAGTGACCATAGAGCTTTCGACCAGCCATATATGCATGTAGTGATAGCATTTATTCTGTTCATTACTCTATGTGTTACATTGCCGGCATATTCCATGTGTTGACCCATTTTGGGCTGCAACATATCATGTTGCAGACTTTTCAAACGACGAGTAAGGTGCCATAGGTCATTGTCGTTCACTCAGCTATGCCATTGGAGTTGATGGACTGAATTTATCTTCGAAGCCTTCCGCTGTTTTCTCATTTAGATGGCCTTAAGCCATATTATTGTAATAAGTTCTCTTTTGAGACATTCGATGCAATAAGTGTGTGATTGAAACTCTATTATAAATCCTCAAGTACTATGCGTGTCAGCATTACCGCTCCAGGGATGACACTGATGCACAGAGACTAGATTGTTTGAGGTATGGTCGCTACAAGATGGTATTAGAGCACACGCTGACTGTAGGACACGACCACTAAGCTAAAACCATAGGTCACTCTTCTCTACTCATTTCTGACTCCTGTCCTTTTTCGACTCTATAGGATGCGGACTCAGGGAACAAGTGTACACAACCGGATGAAGACACCCTTTTGGACGACACTTGAAGGAAGTTACTAGGTACCTGAACATTGGAATACCAAGCTTCACCAGGACCTACATGGCCACTTTACCAGAAGAGGAGTGTTGGATGATTTGAGTTCAAGTTCCAGGAAGGACGTTCATGCTAGTCACTGATCTCATAGAGTTTTCCTTTGATGCACCAACCTGGAGTCTAGAAAAGAGCATGGCAGCCCACATCACCATGGGACGCATTGGAGAAGTTTACCACAAGGATCTCAAGGACACTATCTACCAGATATGTGGGCGCCGAGATGAGCAATGGGAGATGATCAGCACCAGGAGGGACATGCCCATTGCAGCTTTCATCCAGGAGTTAAACTAGCACATTCCTCACCAGAAGAACCAGATGTGCGCAGGAATGATAGATCTGAAGAAAGCAATGACCAGGATCACTGGGCTAGAGGAGGAACTCAAGTCTATATGCGACAGATATGAGGAGGAAATGATGATACTAGTGGAGAAGAATGACGACCTAACGAGGAAGCTAGGAGTATTCATGGGAGACCCCACGCTAGGAGGAGATGACGACGATTCCAAGGACATTTGTTCGGAGGACTACATCATCATCGACGACACTGACTCAGATCCCGATGATAGTGATAATGACTATGTTGATGAAGGTGGAGCAGATATCATGGAGTCTTCTAGCGATTAAAAAACTTCTAGTCGACCACCATATCAGTAGTAGTATTCCCCCATGTATATAGAATAGTCCAAGCACTTTTGTAACAATAGTTAGACCGATTGTAAGCCCTTGTGTGAATTGATTGAAGTGATATGATTGTGTTTGTCTCATGTGCATATGGGTAGTGTTTTCCCTCTAGACCTCATTCTTTTTGGTTTCCTCACCTTTTCTAAACCCATTAGATGCCTCCGAGACATAACAATGGATTTGCTTTCCCACCGAAGCTCACTCAGTTGATCCAGCAGCAGAATACATTGATGCAGCTACTAGTTCAGAATCAGAACCAAGGCAACAACAACAACAACCGTCCACCACCACTTGTTTATCACTTAGCCCGCTTTCTAAGGCTGAATCCATCGGTGTTCTCTAGTAGCATCGAGCCGATTGTTGCAGATGATTGGCTCTGCAAGATTGGAAGAGAGCTGACCACTGTAGGATGCACAGATGCGGAGAGAGTGCGTTTTGCCGCACATCAGCTTGATGGACCCGCAACATCATGGTGGGAGAATTTCACAACCACTTACCCCATTGACACTGTTACATGGGACCAGTTTCAGCAGGCTTTCCGCACTGCCCATGTATCAGCAAGAGCTATGAACATGAAGAAGCGCGAGTTTCGCAACTTGCGCCAAGGAGGACGCACAATGGGCCAGTATGTGGATGAGTTTAGTAAGTTAGCATGTTATGCCCCTGGTGATGTAGCTACAAATGCTGCAAAGCAGGAGAAGTTTCTGTAAGGACTGAATGATGAGCTGGGCATGCAGTTGATGGTGGCAACCTTCAACAACTACCAGGAGTTGGTAGATAGAGCTCTCACGATTGAAGGGAAGCAGCAGCAGATAGATAGCCGCAAGAGAAAGTATGGACAAGGGAAGTACAATTCAGGAGCTCAGCAGAGACCACGTTTTACCCCGAACTCGGGAGGACACATTCACCATAACCATGGAGGCCATAATTCCAATGGAGGAAGTTCGCATAACCATAGTGGCCCCAAAAATGGGAATGGGAATGGAGGAAGCAACGGCCAGAACCGTTCCAACCCAGCAACGCCCTCCAAGAAGGATCTAAGTCACATTACTTGTTTCAAGTGCGGGAAGAATGGACATTATGCCACGGAATGTTCTGAAGCAAAGAATGGAAATGGCAATGGAAGCTCTGGGAAGAAGCCCAACCCTTTCAACAGGGGACAAGTGAACCACGTTAGCATGGAGGAGGTTGAAGAGCAGCCAGATGCAGTTATAGGTAAGTTTTTGGTTAAGTCATTTACTGCAATCGTTCTTTTATACTAGTGCATTGCATTCATACATATCAAGGGGATTCGTGGATAAGTATAAGTTGCCCACCAAAGTTCTTAGGACACCTATGTTAGTAAGCTCGCCAGGAGCGGAGCATATGCCAAGCCAAGGATGTTTTCAGATGCCATTGACCATAGGTAGGCAATTTTCCCCCTCAGATCTAATAATTCTGGAGTCGCAAGGTTTGGATGTGATACTGGGTATGGATTGGTTATGGATGTATGGGGGAAACATCGATTGCGCCAGTAATTCAATTATGCTCACCACCCCAGAAGGAAGCAGGATTAAGTATGTATCCCGGCATGTGCCGAAGAGGACTCAAGTGAATTCCTTATCTGGAGTTTAACAGGAGGAAGTGCCAGTGGTGAAGGATTACCTCGACGTATTTTCGGAGGAGTTGCCAGGCATGCCACCGGATAGAGACATTGAGTTTTTGATTGAGCTTTTGCCAGGCACCGGGCCTATATCAAAGAGACTGTATCGGATGCCCGCACAGAATTTGGAGGAAATTAACAAGCAGATTAAGGAGTTACTGGATAAAGGTTATATTCGACCAACTTCATCACCTTGGGGATCCCAGTACTTCTAGTGGAGGAGAAGGATGGATCATTGAGGATGGTTGTTGATTATCGTGCGTTGAATGAAGTGACGGTCAAGAACAAGTACCCACTGCCGATGATCAATGATTTGTTTGACCAGTTGCAAGGAGCTAAAGTATTTTCCAAGATCGATCTGCGATTAGGATACCACCAGCTGAAGAATCAAGAGCAGGATATACCTAAGACAACTTTTACCACAAGGTACGGGCTATATGAATATACCGTTTTGTCATTCGGTCTGACCAACGCGCCTGCCTATTTCATGAACATGATGAAGAAGGTGTTTATGGAGTTTTTGGATAAGTTCGTCGTAGTGTTCATTGATGATATATTGGTCTACTCGAAGAATGAAGAGGAGCATAAGGAGCATTTGCGTTTGGTTCTCAAGAAGCTCAGGGAACATCAATTATATGCCAAGTTCAGCAAGTGTGAGTTTTAGTTGAAGGAAGTTGGATTTCTCGGACATGTTATATCCGGAGAAGGAATAGCGGTAGACCCCACCAAGGTTATTTTTGTGACTAAATGGGTGGCACCCACGTCAGTTGGAGAGATTAGGAGTTTTCTTGGACTCGCAGGATATTACCGGAGGTTCATAGAGAACTTCTCCAAGATTGTAAAGTCGATGACAGAGTTGTTGAAGAAGGACACCCAGTTCAAATGGACTGAGGAGTGTGAAGCCAGTTTTTAGGAGTTGAAGAAACGTTTGGTTACAGCCCCAGTGCTAATTCTTCTAGATTAATGCAAGGATTATCAAGTGTATTGCGATGTTTCTCGTCGAGGACTTGGAGCAGTGCTTATGCATCATATGCCTCATGATAGCTTAAGCCCCATGAGCTGAATTATGCTACTCATGATTTGGAGTTAGCAGTCGTAGTGCATGCGTTAAAGACATGGAGATATTTTCTCACCGGAAAGCACTGTAAGGTATACACGGATCATAAGATTTTGAAATATATCTTCACGCAGAAGGAGTTGAACCTCAGGCAAAGGAGATGGTTGGAGCTCATTAAGGATTATGATATGAAGTTGCACTATCATCCCGAAAAGGCTAATGTAGTAGCAGATGCATTGAGTCGCAAGAGTTATGTTAATACACTCATGACCGGAGATTTACCCAAGGAGTTAGCAGAGGATCTTCGCGAACTATGTTTGGAAATAGTTCCGAGAGATTATGTAGCAGCATTGGAAATTCATTCCACTTTGATGGATAAGATCAGAGAAGCTCAGAAGACCGACAAGGAGATTGCCGAGATAAAGGAAAGGATGAGCAAAGGAAAGGCTAAAGGATTTCGTGAGGATGAGCATGATACTTTATGGTTTGAGGATCGTGTATACGTGCCAAATGACCCTGAGATCAGGAAGTTGATCCTACAAGAGGCCCATGATTCGCCATACTCAATTCACCCAGGAAACACCAAGATGTATCTGGATTTGAAGGAAAGTTTCTAGTGGACCGGAATGAAGAAGGATATTGCTGAGTACCTAGCAGTATGTGATGTATGTCAGAGAGTAAAGGAAGAGCATTAGAAGCTAGCAGGATTGCTACAACCATTGCCTATACCCGAATGGAAGTGGGACAAGCTAGGCATGGATTTTATCACTGGATTGCCCAGGACTCGTTCAAGCTATGACTCTATATGGGTTGTAGTCGATCAGTTGATGAAAGTAGCTCATTTCATCCAAGTGAAGACCACCTATACGAGTGCTAAGTTGGCAAAGATATATATGACCAGGATCATATGTCTGCATGGAGTTCCGATGACCATTGTATCAGATAGAGGAACCCAGTTTACCTCAAAGTTCTAGAATTAGTTGCACGAAACTTTGGGTACTAGGCTAGATTTCAGTACAGCCTTTCATCCACAGACAGATGGACAAACTGAGAGAGTCAATCATATTCTGGAGGACATGTTGACATCTTGTGCGCTAGATTATGGATCTAGTTGGGACGACAACTTGCCATATGCACAGTTCTCTTATAACAACATTTATCAAGCCAGTTTGAAGATGGCCCCTTTAGAAGCTTTGTACGGAAGGAGGTGCAGGACACCGTTGCTATGGGATGAAGTTGGCGACCGCCAGTTGTTTGGACCAGATTTGATTAAGGAGTCTGAAGAGAAGGTTAAACTGATCCGCGACAGACTCAAGGTAGCCCAGTCCAGGCAAAAGAGTTATGCGGATTCTAAATGCACGGAGATGTTTACAAAGTCGGAGACATAGTATATCTTCGTGTGTCCCCACTTCGAGGTGTTGAGCGTTTTGGAGTTAATGGAAAATTAGCACCACGTTTTGTGGGACCATACAAAGTTTTGGAACGTATGGGAGACGTTGCTTACAAGCTGGAATTGCAGAAGGATTATCAGGAGTTCATGATGTGTTTCACGTTTCCCAATTAAAGAAGTGCCACGCAGAGATGGCCGATATTCCTCTAAGAGATACAGTGCCACTGGAAGCGATTCAGCTGGATAGTGATTTGACCTACGAGGAGAAACCAGCGAAGATTCTCGAGTTTGCCAGCCGAGTCACATGCACCAAGGTTATCAAGTTCTGCAAAGTTCAGTGGAGCCACCATAACAAGGAGGAAGCCACCTAGGAACGAGAGGAAGACCTACGGAAGGACCAACCGCACCTATTTTCTAGCCAACCCAAATCTCGAGGGTGAGATTCATCTTAAGGGGGTAGGTTTGTAACATCCCAAATTTTCAATTTGGAATGTTATACATAGGTCATCATTGCATATCATATTTTGTTGCATTTTGGTTGATCCTAGAAATTCTAAGAAACTCAAGGACCCACAGAGAGGGTTGGGGATTTCGTTATTTTCATATTTGAATTTTCTCAAATATTGAAAAGAGGATCATTTGGTTTTAATCATTTTCTCTCCGAATATTTCCAATGTTAAAATAAAAGAGAGGGGATAAAACGACTTCTCAAAAATAAAAGAAATATTGGAGGAAAAATGTTAAAATCAAATGTTTACTTTTATTTGGATTTTATTGCTATTTTATTTGATTTAGAAAAATGCACTTTTTCAAAAATTGCATTTTAGGCCAGAAAAATGTTCACTTTGTTCTAAATATTTCATTTAGACGGTGAACATTTGTTTTGGAATTTTAAGAATTTTTTTTATATTTTTTAGGATTATTTTTTGTTCGGCAGAATTATTTTTTTTTTTAAAAGTTTCCTGCGGACCGACCGGGCCGAAGCCCGGCCGGCCCAGCCGCGCACCTCCCGCTCTGGCTCGGGAGAGGACTCCCGAGCGCTACCGCCACCATGGACGACATGCCCGTCGCGGACACGCTGTCGTCGCCCCTCCCCAAGCCGCCAACCCCGCCCGACCCCCTATAAGTACCCGCCGCCGCCGTCCCTCTCCGCCTCGCCAGCCACCACCTGCCACCGCACCCGCTGCCGCCCGTGTCGTCCGCCGCCGCCGTCGCCCGCGCCTCCCGTCGCCACCGTCCAGAGCCCCAGTGCCGCCGCCCCGCCCCGCCAGACCTCGCCGGAGGTATACGCCGCCATTGCCGGCCGTTCGTCTTTTTTTCAGAAAAACTATTCGGGTTTTTTAAACCCTAGATCTAGTTTTTTTAGATCGGTTTGGTTTTTTTCCGGTTTAGTTAATGAGCGGCCGTTCGTTCGTAAGTTTGTTTTAACGAACGTTGTTCGTCAGTTAGCCGTAGATAGCGAATGTTCGTTCATTAGCTTGTTCGTCTTGTTTTATTTTTTCAGGGTTTATCCGCGATTATTTTCGATCGTGATTTCTGCCCCAATCTTTGATCTAGTTTATCTTTTCGCTCGTTTATCCGAATTAGATGAAACAAGCGCCTAGATCTTTGTCTCGAAGCCCTCTTTCTGTTTAACCAACTTGAACAAGATTTTGGTACTGTAAAATTTGACTTTAGTCCAGATTACTAAATGATTCTTGTTTCTTCCGTAGTTTAAGCTTCGTTGCTCCGTTTGATTTGATTCTTTTTGCAAACCGGAGTTCTTCAGTCGAACTTTCTGGTTAGATCTTCTTAGTCAAGTTTTACCCGTGCTTCTAGTTGAGTGCTTATGTATGCTATTCTTTGTTTGCGATAGAATTCCCGGAGTGCGAAGCGTGCTACTACAAGTCTCTTGGTTCCCCGTGGACTGAGGCGGGCCGAAGCCCAGCCGCGCGCCTCCCACTCCGGCTCGGGAGAGGATTCTTGAGCGCCACCACCGCCATGGATGACGTGTTTGTCCCGGACACGCCGTTGTCGCCCCCTCCCCCAAGCCGCCAACCCCGCCTGACCCCCTATAAGTACCCGCCGCCGCCGCCCCTCTCCGCCTCGCCAGCCACCGCACCCGTCGTCGCCTATGTCATCCGCCGCCGCTGCAAGCCGCCGCCATCGCCCGCGCCTCCCCCGCCGCCGTCCGGAGACCCAGCGCCGCCGCCCCGCCACGCCGGACCTCGCCGAAGGTATACGCCGCCGCCGCCGGCCGTTCGTCGTTTTTTTTTCCAGAAAAACCATTTGGTTTTTAAAACCCTAGATCTAGTTTTTTTTAGATCGGTTCGGTTTTTATCGTTTAGTTAATTAGCGAACATTTGTCTGTACGTTCGTTTAATGAACGTTGTTTGTCAGTTAGCCGCAGGTAGCGAAAGTTCGTTCGTTAGCCTGTTCATCTCGTTTTATTTTTCCAGGGTTTATCCGCGATTATTTTCGATCGCGATTTCTGCCTTGATCTTTGATCTAGTTTATCTTATCGCTCGTTTATCCGAATTAGATGAAACAAGTGCCCAGATCATCGTCTCAAAGCCCTCTTTCTGTTTAACCAACTTGAACAAGATTTTGGTACTGTAAATTTGACTTTATCCAGATTAGTAAATTATTCTTGTTTCTTCCGTAGTTTGAGCTTCGTTGCTCCGTTTGATTTGATTCTTTTTGCAAACCGGAGTTCTTCAGTGAAACTTTCTGGTTAGATCTTCTTATTTGAGTTTTACCCATGCTTCTAGTTGAGTGCTTATGTATGCTATTGTTTTTTTGCGATAGAATTCCTGGAGTGCGAAGCGTGCTACTACGAGTCTCTAGGTTTTGAGGATCATCAGAAAGGCAAGTAACACTTTGATAATACCTCTTTCTTACCCAGTTTTTAGGCATTAGTTCAATCCTCAAACATTGCATGGTTAGGATCTGAATAACATGTGGGTTTGGGAAGTAGATGATGAGGTAGAACCTATTGCCCTTTTTATTATGAAAGCATTGGGAGTTACTTATACGTTATGCTCAGGATCGCTATGCTATGCTCGTAGACGTGGATTGGGTGAGTGTGTCCATGACAGATGTGAGTATTGTTAATTAATGGTTAACTTAAGGTGGCCACTTAAATACACATCTGGGTGGATTGGTTGAGGCACCCTGGAGTACCCAGTGGTTGTCAGGGCACCTGAAGAATCTAGTGTTGTCCTAGGATATCCCGGAGTACCCGTGTGATCATCCTATGGTTCGCCACCCAGGCTCAAAGGGATCATAAGATATTTCCTGCTAGAAACTTCCGTGTGCAGCCACAAGCTATTATGGGCTCTAGCATAGTTGAGTAGGTTGCATGACCTCTTTCAGTGGTGGGCTAGCAGATGTAGGGGAAAGTAGGTGTAACTGTCCATCCAGAGTAAAGAGTGAATGTTTCTAACAGACTGTGTCTCGGTCATCCGTTTATCAAACACCTTGTAGTGTGGGAATTCCAATGGAGGAGACCGAGTCTTGTGGGGAAAAGTGCGCAAACCTCTGTGAAGTGTATAAACTAATCATGGTTAGCCCTGTCCCCAGTTATGGACATCTTGAGTATCTGGTTCTTGGATTATCATGTTGATCTCATCACTATAATTTAATTTGTTGGGATTAATTGATATTGTTTAATTGGGATTTAGTTGGAGGAACCTTCTCAATGTTTAACAACCACCATGATAGTTAAATAAAATTTATTCCTTTGTTGTAGGGAAAAATTGGCCTTACACAAAATCAGTAACCATAGAGCTTTCCACCAGCCATATATGCATGTAGTGATAGCATTTATTCTGTTCATTACTCTGTGTGTTACATTGCCAGCATATTCCATGTGCTGACCCGTTTCGGGCTGTAACATATCATGTTGCAGACTTTTCAGACGACAAGTAAGGTGCCATAGGTCGTTATCGTTCACTCAGCTATGTCGTTGGAGTTGATGGAGTCACTTTATCTTCCAAGCCTTCCGCTGTTATCTCATTTAGATGGCCTTAAGCCATATTATTGTAATAGACATTCAATGTAATAAGTGTGTGATTCAAACTCTGTTATAAATCCTCAAGTACTGTGTGTGTAAGCATTACCAATCCAGGGATGACACTGATGCACAGAGACTAGACTGTTTGAAGTCTGGTCGCTACATATGGACTCTTGAATAGATCGATCATAATGGATAACTTTGAGGTGGTTTCGTACCCTACCATAATCTCTTCATTTGTTCTCCCCTATTAGTGACTTTTTGTTGCATGTTGAGGGATAGTTATATGATCCAGTTATGTTATTATTGTTGAGAGAACTTGCACTAGTGAAAGTATGAACGCTAGGCCTTGTTTCCTAGCATTGCAATACCGTTTACGCTCACTTTTATCATTAGTTACCTTGCTGTTTTTATATTTTCAGATTACAAATACCCATATATACCATCCATATTGCACTTGTATCATCATCTCTTCGCCGAACTAGTGCACCTATACAATTTACCATTGTATTGAGTGTGTTGGGGCACAAGAGACTCTTTCTTATTTGGTTGCAGTGTTGTTTGAGAGAGACCATCTTCATCCTACACCTCCCACGGATTGATAAACCTTAGGTCATCCACTTGAGGGAAATTTGCTACTGTCCTACAAACCTCTACACTTGGAGGTCCAACAACGTCTATAAGAATAAGGTTGTGTAGTAGACATCAAGCATTTGCAAATGGCCAGACGAAAACCTGGTGCCCCTGTGTCCGATCCGACAATTGGGAAAAGAGGAGGATGAAATGAGCAAACACCTGCAGTAGAGTGGTTTTACGCCAGGTTAAATAGTGTGAACATTTCATGGTGAGTTTGTGATAGCAAGATAATTTCTAACTAGGAAGTAACAATAATAGTACCAAAAGTGCAGCAAGATAGCCCAATCCTTTTGAGGCAAAGGACAGGCCAAAACGGTCTCTTATAATAAGCAAAGCGTTCTTGAGGGTACACGGGAATTTCATCTAGTCACTTTCATCATGTTGGTTCGATTCATGATCGCTACTTTGATAATTTGATATGTGGGTGGACCGGTGCTTAGGTGATGTTCTTACTTGAACAAACCTCCTACTTATGATTAACCCTCTCGCAAGCATCCGAAACTACGAGAAAAGTATTAAAATAAATTCTCACCATACCATTAAACTTTTGGATATACTCGGTCCCTTACGGAATAGCGCATAAACAAGGGTTTAAGCTTCTGTCACTCTCGCAACCCATAATCTAATAACTACTCCACAATGCATTCCCTTAGGCCCAAATATGGTGAATTGTCATGTAGTCGACGTTCACATGACACCACTAAGGGAATCACAACATACATACTATCAAAATATTGAACACATATCAAGTTCACATGATTACTTGCAACATGATTTCTTGAGTGACCTCAAGAACAGAAGTAACTACTCAGAAATGATAATCATGCTCAAGATCAGAGGGGTATTAAATAGCATATTGGATCTGAACATATAATCTTCCGCCAAATAAACCATATAGTAATCAACAACAAGATGTAATCAACACTACTAGTCACCCACAAGCACCAATCTATAATTCTGTTACGAAGATTGAACACAAGAGATGAACTAGGATTTGAGATGAGATGGTGCTATGAAGATATTGATG
>NC_041391.1:445423375-445439643 GCF_002162155.2 Triticum dicoccoides | reverse complement strand
CCCCCTTATTTTTTCTTGGTCAGAATGACTTATATACCAGAAGATGGGCACCGGAGGTGGGCCTGGGTGAGCACAACCCACCAGGGCGTGCCTGGCCTCCATGGCACGCCCAGGTGGGTTGTGCCCACCTGGTGGGCCCCCTCTGGTACTTATTTGCTCCAATATTCTTCATATATTCCATAAAAATTCTCCGTAAAGTTTCAGCTTGTTTGGAGTTGTGCATAATAGGTAGCCTGACGTAGCTTTTCAAGGTCTAGATTTCCAACTGCCGGAATTCTCCCTCATTGTGTGTACCTTGCATATTATGAGAGAAAAGGCATTAGAATTACTCCAAAAAGCATTATTATGCATAAAAACATCATAAATAACAGTAGGAAATCTTGATGCAAAATGGACGTATGAACTCCCCCAAGCTTAGACCTCGCTTGTCCTCAAGCGAAAACCGAAATCGAAAAACATGTCCACATGCTTAGAGAGAGAGAGAGGTGTCGATAAAAACAAAATACGGACATAGAAGCATCATGTAGATTATTATAACAACAACAAATTTAAACGCAAGACTCTTAGCATAGAACTTTTATCATAGACTTCTCATGAGTAAGTAACAATTCATCACACAATCGAAGTATAAAGATAAAACTCTATTAGAAGCCAACAAACTACGTTCTCAATCAACTTTGCAATTACAATTCATCATCTTTTCAGGACGGGTCACGTATCAGAGCCTTTAGGCAAGTCCACCTGCTCAACCATCATATAGTCTTCTATGATTGCTAACACTCACCGCATACACATGAGCAAAACGTTTCAACCAGACACATAGAAAGTTAGGGGCTTATAGTTTTGCCTCCCAACGTATTCACCTCAAGGGTGATGTCAACAATAATAACTCATGCCACCCATATTCAACTAGACATATGTGCCTAGATCTTTCCTCACCACATGATGCTTGCCAAAGGAGAAAAATAATAGGGAATAGAGAGAAAATCTTTGACTCTTGCAAAAAAGTAAATACATAAAAGTAAAAGATAGGCCCTTCGCAGAGGGGAGCAGAGTTTGACATGCGCTTATTTGTTTGTATGCTCAACCCCTTAGTGCAAAAGAACGTCACATTGTATTGCCCCTTGTGATGGCAACCTTTATTATGCAGTTTGTCGCTTTTATTCTTCACCATCACAAGTTTGTACAATGCTTAATTTTCTCTTACACTAAATGATCTCACATTTTTAGAAGCAATTTTTATTGCCTTTTTGCACCGATGACAACTTACTTGAGGTATCTTGCTCAATTCCTAGGTAGGTATGGTGGACTCTTGAAAATAAGATTTGGGTTTAAGGGGTTTTGGATGCACAGGTAGTATTTCTACTTAGTGCATAATTTGTTGGCTAGCAAGATAGGGGGCAAGCACCACATGTTGATGAATCTATGACAATATAATTTCTATGTGAATGTGAACAAACATAAATCATTATGTTGTGTTCCTTGTCCAACGTCAACAATTTTGGCATATAATATTTTGATGGGGGCTCACAATCACAAAAGATTTCCAGGATAGTGTATTTATATGTGAATCTTCTCTTCCCTTATTAATTCTTTCATGAATTGCATCATTGACCAATTTTATGTTTGTCAATCTCTAACAAAATTTTCTACTTATACTTTTCCTTATGTGGTGTCATTACCTACCATAAGATTAGCATATGATCTTTTAATTTATTTATTTCCTTTCTTTTTATTGCAACAAGAAAGTAAATAAAGTAAAAAACTAAAACTAAACTTTATTATATATCTCGCTCACGATTACAAGGATAGATCACTAAGCAAGATCTCAAAATGAAAGGATCAAACTAAACTTTTATTCATCTAAAGCAAAAGAGCAAACTAAAATAAGTAAAGGCAAAAGATAGTGGGGATGATACGATACCGGGGCTTGGCGGAAGACAAGGGGAGTGCCCATACCCGATACTTAATTTTCTTTTGGTGATGAAGAAGATGGTGGTGGTGAAGAAGTGGAGGTGATCCTGTCCTTCAGGATCAAGAGATTCTCCAATCGACGAATGACGCCCCGGAGAAAGATAATGTTCTCTTGATGCAAAATATTTTCACAGGTGAGATACTTATTTTGCACATGAATCATTTCGATGATGCGAAAGGCTTCAATCTCAGTAGGGGTAATATGAGCATAATAAGGTTGAAGGATATCTTCTTATCCCTCCTCGGCTGGCAGTGCTTGGTCGACCATCGGGGCTTGGTCTATGGTAACCTCCTTTCTTGTGTCTCCCTTGACGACCTCTACATGCTCTTCCCTCTTCAGCTCGATCTTCATCAACCAAGCATCCTCTTCCACGTTGTTGGAGGAAGAAGAAGACATGATGCCTGGCTCAACAGATCTGACCGAAAATAGCAAGAAAAGAAAACAGAAGATTTCTCCATGAAACGGTGTTCAATAGGTTCAGGGGGTATATAAAGATTTTTTATCTTGGGAAACAAGCAAGCTGTAGAAAAACGGAGTCCGGAAGGTACCCGAGGTGGGCAATTCTGTGGTTAACATCATACTTGGCTAGCATTTTACGGAAAGCACCATGAATAAAATGTGAACCACCATCAGTCATTAAATATCTAGGAACTCCAAACCTTGGGAAAGTAACTTCCTTAAGCATTTTAGCAGAGGTATTGTGATTAGCACTACTTGTTGGAATAGCTTCTACCCATTTAGTAACATAATCAACATCAACCAAAATAAGTTTATACCTATTAGAGGAAGGAAAAGGTCCCATGTAATCAAATCCCCAAACATCAAATGGTTCAATAGCAGGTGAATAATTCATAGGCATTTCTTGACGCTTACTGATATTACCTATTCTTTGGCATTCATCACAAGATAAGACGAACTTACGGGCATCCTTGAAGAGAGTAGGCCAATAAAATCCAGATTGCAATACCTGATGAGTAGTTCTGACTCCAGCATGATGCCCTCCATAAGATTTGGAGTGACATTTCTGTAGGATTTGTCCCTGTTCATGCTCAGGTACACAACGTCTAATAATACCATCTACTCCTTTATAAAGATGTGGGTCATCCCAAAAGTAGTATCTTAAATCATAGAAGAATTTTTTTTCTTTTGTTGATATGTAAAGCTAGGTGGTAAATATTTAGCAACAATGTAATTAGCATAGTCAGCATACCAAGGAGTGTTATTAGCAAAATTTATTGCAGCGAACTGCTCATCAGGAAAACTATCATCAATAGGTAGTGGGTCATCAAGCACATTTTCAAGCCTAGACAAGTTATCAGCTACGGGGTTCTCAACTCCTTTTCTATCAGTGATATGTAAATCAAATTCTTGTAGCAAGAGAACCCATTGAATGAGTCTAGGTTTAGCATCTTTCTTTTCCATAAGATATTTAATAGCAGCATGATCGGTGTGAACAATTACTTTTGAATCAACAATGTAAGATCTAAATTTATCACAAGCAAACACCACTGCTAGAAATTCTTTTTCAGTAGTAGCATAATTTTGTTGAGCACTGTCACTACAAAAAAAGACACATCCATGACATTTTGGGCCAAACGAAATTTTTTTCCTGTCATTCTTATTACACTTCTATGACGATAATTGTGACAAAACCCGGTATCATCATAGATGTGGTGGGCTCCTACCTCTATTACAAAAAATCATGACAGAAAATGGGCTTTTCATCCTGGGCGGGCCGGCGACGCAGCTGCATGACATTCTTTGGGCCATCCATGATGGAAAAAACCATGGTAGAAGCAAGGGCAAGGAAAATATCGGGGAGTTCCCCATTACGGTGGGTGCTCGGGGGCCGTGCGATGTGCTTTTCTCTCGTACACGTACGCGTGTCGGTGCGAGGCGTTGGGCTCTAACTGAACCCGAGACGAGCGATTGAACTGCAGGCTACGCATTACTGAACCCGAGCGATCGATTGATCCCTGGCTGTTAACTGAACCCGATCGAGCGATTCCTTCGCTACTACTGCTAACTGAAGCCAATCGAACCTGCGGCCTCTTGATGAACAGTGAGCGTTGATGGGGGTGGAGGGGGGTGGATGAATAGTTCCCGGTGGGGGTTGGACGAAAAGGACCCCGTGGTAGTAGAGGCCATTGCCGCTGGATGAACAAGACCCCGATTGATCGAGCCAGTTGGGGGTGGATGAACAGGACCCCATGGAGGGTTGGATGAATAGGACGACCCCATGGAGGGCTGGTTGAACAGTAGCAGGTGGAGGGCTGTATGAGCAGTAGCCCGTGGAGGGGTGGTTGAACAGGACCCCGTGGAGAGGGCTGGTTGAACAGTTGTTGATGGAGGAGCGGTGGAGGCTGGATGAATAGGAGCCCGTGGATGAACAGTCGCATGTGGAGGTTGGAGGAGGTCAACGGTGGATGAAAAATAGCCTGTGGAGGCTGCAGGAGGTTGACGGTGGAGATGAACAGTAGCCCGTGGAGTCCCGTTTTGCGGTACGCCACACCCATCCCGATGAACAGTAGCCCATTTTGACCATAGGCGCTCCAACATGAGTCTGTTTCCTCCGTTTTGCGGTACGCCACACCCCTCTCGATCAACAGGACCCCATTTCGACCGTGCGTGGTCGAACACAAGTCCATTTCCTCTGTTTTGCGGTACGCCAGAGCCTTCCCGATTAACATGACCCCATTTCGACCGTACGCGGTCCCAGAAAGCCCGTTTCCTCCATTCTGCGTCATGCCAGACCTTGTTTCGGCTATTCCGTCCAAGTCGGTTTGCTCCCGATGAACACGACGTATTCTGTTGCCTCCCGATGAACATGATGCATTCCGTTGCCTCCCCATGAACACGACGCAGTTTCTCCATTCTGACCCAGCTGGTTGGCTTCCAACGAACAGGACGTCGTTGCTGCTGTTTGTGGCCTCTCCATGTACATGAGCCCTGGCCGTAGGTATGCACGAGTACATGTTCGAGACCCCGCCCGTATGTACATGCGTGGTCGTATTTACTTTCTTGCACCCTGGATGTACATTACTGCAGGATGGTGCTAACGCGACACTACGATCAGAGAACTGTCAAAAATGTCCAAAATGTTTGCGATGACCGATGCATCAAACACGGTTCCGATTTTAGTTGTGTGTGCGATGCAGGGCATACGGTTGATCCAGCGGAACTGTTTGTGATGAGGAAGAACAATAGAAACGGGCAGCCGTATAAATGTGGGTGAGATATACGGCATACAGTATCCTCCGATGAACTGTGTGCTATTAGGGAATGCAACAGAAACGGTCAGCCAGATCAAGGTGTGTGTGATATACGGCATACGGTTCATCTTAACATGTGTGTGATATGCGACATTTGTGATCAGCCAAAAGAACACAAACGATTCGTGTAAACCATATGTGTGTGATACGCAGCACACAACCCACTTGGATGAACTGTTTGTGATGAGAAATTATAACACGGACGGTTACTATAGTAAGTTCGTGTGCAATTCTGTTCGTACAAAAAACTAGTTGCTTGCGTATAAAAATTATCAAAAAGTAATGAGATAGACCTTCTTCAACCAATCAACGTGTGTTTAGAAAACAAAAAATGACAAAAAATACAAAACAAAGACCTCGATATAACTAGATGGGATGGGTCAGTACAAAGGTTTATAATACAAAGGTGTATAATAAACCTTTGCAGTTGCCCATCCAGCTAGTTATTATTGAGTCCACTTCCCATCCAGTCACCCATCTTATGACTACTCCAGCCTCAGCACACTTAACTTGGGAGTTTGGTTAGATGAGCTATCGATAGGGAAGCTGGTCCTTGCTGCTGTAGATCCCTCTTTGCAGCCTTTATTGCACAACACAATGGAAACGGTTCAACCAAACAATATGTGTGTGATACGCGGTAACAGGTCCATGATCTGAAATGTGTGCGAAGACCAATAATAACACAGACGATTGCCGCTAATAAGCCGTGTGATTTGCTCTGTCTACAGAAGAATAACATGTGTGTGTGTGTGTGTGTGTGTGTATAACTGAAATAAACATGCAATTACATAAGTGACTATACAGATCATTCGCACACACCTCAATAAACAATTGCATTCTAAAGTAGGAGAAATGATCGTCTAGTCATCTACTTCTTGTGACGCTCCCGCCACTGCTTTTTGGCTTGATCCCTCGGCTCGGTCATGAACAAGACACTTCCTCATGTCAACGATCCGCCTATACATCCCGTAGCTTGTGTACGCGTCATTGGCCGCGTACTTGATGTGTTCTTCATCCAGTCTCTGATGCCAAACACTGTGCCAGGTGTCCTTGTCCTTCTTGCTCTCATCCTTCATCTTCATGTAGTAGAGGTCGATGATGGCCGAGGCAAGGTCAACCAGGGAGTTCAGTTTGTTCTTGGCACTGCCCCAGACCTTGTAGTGGTCTTGTATGTTGACAAGATTCAGGCATTTCAAGCCCGAAACCTTGAGCGCTTTTAGATCGTTGGTGGTGTCCACCACAGTGAACTTATAGTCGGAGCTCTTGATAAAACTGGAGAAACGATCGCAAGGCCTTGTGTCCAGGTGGTAGTGGCAGACGAGGACGTCATGTCACACGCACAATTGGGCGACTGCAACCTTCTGATCGTGCCCGGCATGACCGATGGTGTACTCGAGGTCGAAGCCAACCACTTGGTACTTGTCCTCGGCATGGAACTGCTCCATAGTTTGGATGGAGCTCTCCAACGACACTGGATCATTCGTGTACACCACCGAGAGGGCCTTCCCCTCACGTGGGTGTCCACTATGTGATGCATGGTGAACTGCCCGCCGTTGTCGTTGTCGGCCGCTGGGAGTGCCATTGGAGCCACGGGGATCGCCATTGGAACAGCTGGATGTCCTCTATGTATGTGTTGTCGTGGAGGTGCTTATTGTGCCGTGTGACGCGAGAGATGAAGGTAAATGCCCGCAGGAATAAATGGGGGCCGGACGGCCTGGATTCTCGGTGCGTCCGCATGGCAGTTTTTGCATCGGGTAACTACATTGTGGAGCCGCGCCCGGCGCAACCGCATGCACACGAACATGTGCGATCGTGCGTCAGCCCCAAACACTGGCAGCGCACGTGGAGGGACGAGGGCAGAGCACCCGGAGGGACGCGAGAGGGCAGAGCACGCGTGGCAGGACGCGAGAAGAGCGCACCACGACCGCCTCAACCGCAAGCAACCACACGCATATAGCAGTTGAACACGCGGGAAATGGTCGCCTACAAGCCGGCCGACAGTTGCGTCGCTGCGTAGAGAGCAGCCGTGTGCTACTACCTCTGTCTTGGTCTATAGTCCCCTTTATATTATGTGCCATACTTTTCCCTCAAATTTAACCAACAAGATGTTAATGCATGTTATAAAATTATATAATTGGAAACTATGTTCGAATACGAATCCAACTATATAATCTTTGGCGACATGCATTCGTATTTTATTAGTTAAATCCTACTTATAAACCAGGATGGGTGTATAGTAGGTAATTTCATCGCAAACATTTTTTATTAACTGTATGTGTACGTGGCGTTTCGTCCTGCTCTCGCACGTCTTGTCACCCCGCTGCCGCAGATGGCTTACAACGCAAGCTTGCGCAGCGCGCGGGAGCGTTCTTTTGGCCAAACGGTGGCGCCAATGAATCATCGGTGAGCCCGTTCCCGCGCAACCTCGCAGGTTCCCACGCAAGCTTCCCGCCCAACTGGGTGTAATCCCCCAAAATCCCAATGCTTACCGGCCTGCTATAAAAACCCTCATGGCCGGCGAGTCATGCGTCGCATTTCCCCCTCCCTCCCTGTAGCTTATCTCGTGTGCTTCTCCCACAATCGCCAATGGCACCGGGCCGTCGTGGTCGCTCAGCCACTCTGTCATCATCAGATGATAGCTCCAGCTGGGAGCCTACACCACGGCGGTGGCGCCGTCCTTGGCATACTGTAGTGCGTGTGGTGTCCCTGTTGGGTTTGCGCGGAACACCCACCACACGCTCCGTAGCCGGTGCCCGTCGGCAGCTGTTGCCGGCATCCATTGCCGCCACACCACCATCGAAAGCCAGGGCCATCACCCGCTCTATCGTCGCGGCCCGAAGGCGGGAGGTGGCCGTCGTGGCCGCCACCCCACTGTCGGCCATCGTGGCCAACACCTGCTCCGCCACTGCGTCCCGAAGGCGGGAGGTGGTGGTCGTGGCTGCCACACCATCGTCGGCCGCCCTGGCCACCAGCCCACCATCGATCACCGGGGTCATCACCCGCTCCGTCACTGCCGCCCGAAGGCGGAAGGCAGAGGTGGATGCCGGCACATGCGTGAGCGACCTTGCGCGCTACACCGAGTTCCAGCGGGAGGAGGAGGAGTGCCTCGTCAAGCATGCAAAGAGCCTTACCGCCATCATGGCTGCGGCACACGCCGCCTCAGAGGTGAGGAATTAGGAGATCTGCAGGGAGAACCACCGCTTCGAGAGGGATCGTCTGGAGCGGCAGTGGGCGTTCGAGCTGGGGAGCATCGCCGAACGTGCAGCAGCGGCAGGCACCGTATTGCATTTGTCTAGCTCGTCAGTAGGCTCCTCCTCCTCTGCCTCTTACCGAGCATGCCTGGCAGAGGAGAGGATGCCGGAAGTAGTACAAAGCCCCTCTGTAGTAGTAGTAGTAGTAGTAGTAGTAGTATTTAGGGGCTATTTTGTTCAGTTCATCTGACTATAGATGTGGTGGAACTGTACAACATACTTAAAATTAGCTAGTATATAAAGTAGAACTAGCTATTTTAGTACATGGTTGGCAACAATTGGGGAAAAGTTTGGTCGGTTCAGTTGTCGAGTTGAACTATTTGTATAAATTAAGCACGACTGCTTAATCTATGAATGAAATCTATGCTTAATTATTGAATTTTAGTTGCAAAAATTGGATACTGCTAGTGATTTTTAGCTGCATATTTTGACAAATCGCAGTGTTACAAGGTTGACAAATGGCAATTTTACTAGATCAACAAATGTCAATCTTTCAAGTTATGACAGATGCAAATCTTACCAAATTGTTTGTAAGTGGTTGCACACGGGTCATCCAAAACAACCATTTGCGTTGAAGAGATGCACAAATCTTGCTCTCGCTTTGCATATGGGTGTTCTATCTAAAACGTTTGCGATCAATAGCTGCACAAATCCTGCTCGACACATTTTCCCTTGGCTTCCTGGGGAAGCTGTCGGTTTGCATACGGGTGTTCTGATACGTCTCCAACGTATCTATAATTTCTGATTGCTCCATGCTACTTTATCTACTGTTTTGGACTATATTGGGCTTTATTTTCCATTTTTATATTATTTTTGGGACTAACCTATTAACCGGAGACCCAGCCCAGAATTGCAGTTTTTTTTGGCTATTTTAGTGTTTCGAAGAAACAGAATATCAAATGGAGTCCAAACGGAATGAAACCTTCGGGAACGTGATTTTCTCACCGAACGTGATCCAGGAGACTTGGACCCTACTCCAAGAAGTGCTAGAGGCGGTCACGAGGGTGGAGGGCGCGCCCCCATACCTCGTGGGCCCCCTGTTGCTCCACCGACGTACTCCTTCCTCCTATATATACCTACGTATCCCCAAACAATCAGAACGGGAGCCAAAAACCTAATTCCACCGCCGCAACCTTCTGTATCCACGAGATCCCATCTTGGGGCCTGTTCCGGAGCTCCGCTGGAGGGGGCATCCACCATGGAGGGCTTCTACATCAACACCATATCCCCTCCGATGAAGTGTGAGTAGTTTACTTCAGACCTTCGGGTCCATAGCTAGTAGCTAGATGGCTTCTTCTCTCTTTTTGGATCTCAATACAATGTTGTCCCCCTCTCTTGTGGAGATCTATTCGATGTAATCTTCTTTTTGCGGTGTGCTTGTTGAGACCGATGAATTGTGGGTTTATGATCCAACTTATCTATGGAAAATATTTGAATCTTCTCTGAATTCTTTTATGTATGATTGAGTTAACTTTGCAAGTCTCTTTGAATTATCCTTTTTGGTTTGGCCAACTAGATTGGTAGTTCTTGCAATGGGAGAAGTGCTTAGCTTTGGGTTCAATCTTGCGGTGTCCTTTCCCAGTGACAGCAGGGGCAGCAAGGCACGTATTGTATTGTTGCCATCGAGGATAACAAGATGCGGTTTTTATCATATTGCTTGAATTTATCCCTCTACATCATGTCATCTTGCTTAAAGCATTACTCTGTTTTTAACTTAATACTCTAGATGCATGCTGGATAGCGGTCGATGAGTGGAGTAATAGTAGTAGATGCAGAATCGTTTCGATCTACTTGTATTGGACGTGATTCCTATATACATGATCATTACCTAGATATACTCATAATTATGCTCAATTCTGTAAATGGCTCAACAATAATTTGTTCACCCACCGTAGAATCTCTATGCTCTTGAGAGAAGCCACTAGTGAAACCTATGGCTTCTAGGTCTATTCTGATCATATCAATCTCTATCGCTTTATTACTTGCTTTGTTTTTACTTTGCCTTTTACTTTTCACTTTGCATCTTTATATCAAAAATACCAAAAATATTATTTATCATCTTTACCAGATCTTACTCTCGTAAGTGACCATGAAGGGATTGACAACCCCTAATCACGTTGGTTGCGAGTAGCTATCGTTTTGTGTAGGTACGAGGGACTTGTGCATGGTCTCCTACTGGATTGATACCTTGGTTCTCAAAAACTGAGGAAAATACTTACGCTACTTTACTGCATCAACCTCTCCTCTTCGGGGAAATCCAACGCAGTGCTCAAGAGGTAGCAAGAAGAATTTCTGGCGCCGTTGCCGGGGAGGCTCATGCAAGCAAGTCAACAATACCAAGTACCCATCACAATCCCTATCTCTCGCATTACATTATTTGCCATTTGCCTCTCGTTTTCCTCTACCCCACTTCACCCTTGCCGTTTTATTCGCCCTCTCTTTCCCAATCTCCTCCTCTCTTTCCTGTTTGCCTTTTCTCGTTGCCTTTCTGTTTGCTTGTGTGTTGGATTACTTGTTGCCATGGCGCAAGATAATACCAAATTGTGTGATTTCTCGAATACCAATAATAATGATTTCCTTAGTACTCCGTTTGCTCCTCTTAATAATGATGAGTCTTGTGAAATCAATACCGCTTTGCTGAATCTTGTTATGAAAGATCAATTCGCCGGCCTTCCTAGTGAAGATGCCGCTACTCATCTAAACAATTTTGTTGATTTGTGTGATATGCAAAAGAAGAAAGATACAGATAACAATATTGTCAAGTTGAAGTTGTTTCCATTTTTGCTTAGAGATTGTGCTAAAGTTTGGTTTTCATCTTTGCCTAAAAATAGTATTGATTCTTGGAACAAGTGCAATGATGCTTTTATCTCTAAGTATTTTCCTCCCGCTAAGATCATCACTCTTAGGAACAATATCATGAATTTTAAACACCTTGATCATGAGCATGTTGCCCAATCTTGGGAAAGAATGAAATTGATGCTTCGCAATTGCCCTACTCATGGTTTGAATTTATGGATGATCATACAAATTTTTTATGCCGGATTGAATTTTGCTTCTAGAAATCTTTTAGATTCAGCCGCGGGAGGCACGTTTATGGAAATTACGTTAGGAGATGCCACAAAATTGCTTGATAATATTATGGCTAATTATTCTCAATGGCACACCGAAAGATCTTCTAGTAAAAAAGTGCATGCTATAGAAGAAATCAAAGTTTTGAGTGAAAAGATGGATGAACTTATGAAGACGTTTGCTCCTAAAAATACTCCTCTTGATCCCAATGATATGCCTTTGTCTACCTTGCTTGAGAATAATAATGAATCTATGGATGTGCATTTTCTTGGTAGGAATAGTTTTGGAAACAACGCGTATAGAGGGAATTGTAATCCTAGGCCTTATCCTAGTAATCCTTCTAATAATTATGGAAATTCCTACAACAACTCTTATGGAAATTTTAATAAGATGCCCTATGAATTTGAGAGTAGTGTTAAAGAGTTTATGAATTCACAAAAGAATTTTAATGCTTTGCTTGAATAGAAATTGCTTAAAGTTGATGATTTGGCTAGGAACGTTGATAGAATTTCTCTTGAAATTGATAATTTAAAGCTTAGATCTATTCCTCCTAAGCATGATATCAATGAGTCTCTCAAAGCCATGAGAATTTCCATTAATGAGTGCAAAGAAAGAACTGCTAGGATGTGTGCTTCCAAAGATGCCTTTATTAAAGCATGTTCTTCCGATTCCTATGAAAATCAAGATGAAGATCTAAAAGTTATTGATGTGTCCCCATTGAATCTTTGTTTTTAATATGAATCTTGATGAAACTGAATATGATCTTCCTTTTCCTAGAAGGCGTTCTAAGATTTCGAAGTTTCTAGATCTTGATGATGAATTTGATGAAAGTGGGATTCAAAGAAATAAAAACCTATATGTTGCTAAACCCACTATTTTGGATCTCAAGGAATTTAATTATGAAAATTTCTCTTTAATTGGTTGTATTTCCTTGTTGCAATCCGTGCTACATTCTCCGCATGCTTATAGTCAAAATAAGGCCTTTACCGAACACATTGTTGATGCCTTAATGCAATCTTATGAAGGAAAACTTGAGTTGAAAGTTTCTATCCCTAGAAAACTCTATGATGAGTGGGAACCTACTATTAAAATTAAAATTAAAGATTATGAGTTTCATGCTTTGTGTGATTTGGGTGCTAGTGTCTCTACTATTCCCAAAACTTTATGTGATTTGCTAGATTTCCGTGATTTTGATGATTGCTCTCTAGACTTGCATCTTGCGGATTCCACTATTAAAAAGCCTATGGGAATAATTAATGATGTTCTTATTGTTGCAAATAGGAATTATGTGCCCGTAGATTTTATCGTTCTTGATATAGATTGCAATCCTTCATGTCCTATTATTCTTGGTAGACCTTTCCTTAGAACGATTGGTGCAATTATTGATATGAAGGAAGGGAATATTCGATTCCACTTTCCCTTAAAGAAGGGCATGGGACACTTCCCTAGAAAGAAAATAAAATTACCATATGAATCTATCATGAGATCCACTTATGGATTTCCTACCAAAGATGGCAATACCTAGATCTATCCTTGCTTTTATGCCTAGCTAGGGGCGTTAAACGATAGCGCTTGTTGGGAGGCAACCCAATTTTATTTTTGTTTTTTGTTTTTGCTTATGTTTCGGAATAAATAATACATCTAGCCTCTGTTTGGATGTGGTTATATCTTTTAATTAGTGTTTATGCCAAGTAGAACCTATAGGATAACCTACGATGATAGTTGATTTGATTCTACTGAAAAACAGAAACTTTGCACGCACGAATATAATTTTGTTAAATCACAGGAACGTGATTTTGCATTTATTATTTTTTATGATGTTCAATAACCAAATTGTCAAGGACTTCCTATTTTGGTAGAATTTTTAGAGTTCCAGAAGTTTGCGTTAGTTACAGATTGCTTCAGACTGTTCTGTTTTTGACAGATTCTGTTTTACGGGTGTTGTTTGCTTATTTTGGTGAATCTATGGCTAGTAAAATAGTTTATAATCCATAGAGAAGTTGGAATACAGTAGGTTTAACACCAATATAAATAAATAATGAGTTCATTACAGTACCTTAAGTAGTTCTTTGTTTTCTTTCTCTAACGGAGCTCACGAGATTTCTGTTGAGTTTTGTGTTGTGAAGTTTTCAAGTTTTGGGTGAATTCTTTTGATGGATTATGGAACAAGGAGTGGCAAGAGCCTAAGATTGGGGATTCCCATGGCACCCCCAATATAATCCAAGAACACCAAAAAGTCAAAGCTTGGGGATGCCCCGGAAGGCATCCCCTCTTTCGTCCACTTCCATCGGTAATTTACTTGGAGCTATATTTTTATTCACCACATGATTTGTGTTTTGCTTGGAGCGTCTTGTATTATTTGCGTCTTTGCTTGTTAGTTTACCACAATCATCCTTGCTGTACACACCTTTTGAGAGAGCCATACATGAATTGGAACTTGTTAGAATACTCTATGTGCTTCACTTATATCTTTTGAGCTTGATAGTTTTGCTCATAGTGCTTCACTTATATCTTTTGAGCATGATAATTTTTGCTCTAGTGCTTCACTTATACCTTTTAGAGCACGGTGGTGGATTTGTTTTAAAGAAACTATTGATCTCTCATGCTTCACTTAGATTATTTTGAGAGTCGTTAATATCATGGTAATTCTCTTAATGTTCATATACTTGGTGTTCAAGATATGCGAAACTTTCTTTTCAGTGCGTTGAATACTAAGATAAGTTTGATGCTTGATAATTGTTTTGAGATATGAAGATGGTGATATTAGAGTCATGCTAGTTAAGTAGTTGTGAATTCAAAGAATACTTGTGTTGAAGTTTGTGATTCCCGTAGCATGCACGTATGGTGAACCGTTATGTGATGAACTCGGAGCATGATTTATTTATTGATTGTCTTCCTTATGAGTGGCGGTCGGGGACAAGCGATGGTCTTTTCCTACCAATCTATCCCCCTAGGAGCATGCCCGTAATACTTTGCTTTGATAACTTCTAGATTTTTGCAACAAGTATATGAGTTCTTTACAACTAATGTTGAGTCCATGGATTATACGCATTTTTCCCATCCTTACACCTTTGCTAGCCTCTCTAATACCGCGCACTTTTCGCCGGTATCATACACCCACCATATACCTTCCTCAAAACAGCCACCATACCTACCTATCATGGCATTTCCATAGCCATTCCGAGATATATTGCCATGCAACTTTCCCCACCGTTCCGTCTATCATGACACGCTCCATCATTGTCATATTGCTAGCATGATCATGTAGTTGACATCGTATTTGTGGCAAGGCCACCGTTCATAATTCTTTCATACATGTCACTCATGATTCATTGCATATTCCGGTACACCACCGGAGGCATTCATATAGAGTCATACTTTGTTCTAAGTATCGAGTTGTAATTGTTGAGTTGTAAGAAAAATAAAAGTGTGATGATCATCATTATTAGAGCATTGTCCCAAGTGAGGAAAGGATGATGGAGACTATGGTTCCCCCATAAGTCGGGATGTGACTCCGGACGAAAAAAAGAGGCCAAAAAAAAGATAAAGGCACAAATAAAAAATGAGAGAAAAAGAGAGAAGGGACAATGCTACTATCCTTTTACCACACTTGTGCTTCAAAGTAGCACCAAGATCTTCATGATAGAGAGTCTCTCATTTAGTCACTTTCATATACTAGTGGGAATTCTTCATTATAGAACTTGGCTTGTATATTCCAATGATGGGCTTCCTCAAAATGCCCTAAGTCTTCGTGAGCAAGCGAGTTGGATGCACACCCACTTAGTTTCTTTTGTAGAGCTTTCATATACTTATAGCTCTAGTGCATCTGTTGCATGGCAATCCCTACTCACTCACATTTATATCTATTGATGGGCATCTCCATAGCCCGTTGATACGCCTAGTTGATGTGAGACTATCTTCCCTCTTTTTGTCTTCTCCACAACCACCATTCTACTCCACATAGTGCTATACCCATGGCTCACGCTCATGTATTGCGTGAAGATTGAAAAAGTTTTGAGAATGTCATAAGTATGAAACAATTTCTTGGCATGTCATCGGGGTTGTGCATGATCTAAATATTTTATGTGGGGAAGATGGAGCATAGCCAGACTATATGATTTTGTAGGGATAACTTTCTTTGGCCATGTTATTTTGAGAAGACATGATTGCTTTGATTAGTATGCTTGAAATATTATTATTTTTTATGTCAATATGAACTTTTGTCTTGAATCTTTCGGATCTGAATATTCATATCACAATTAAGAAGATTTACATTGAAATTATGCCAAAGTATCACTCCACATCAAAAATTCTTTTTTATCATTTACCTACTCGAGGACGAGCAGGAATTAAGCTTGGGGATACCTGATATGTCTCCAACGTATCTATAATTTTTGATTGCTCCATGCTACTTATCTACTGTTTTGGACTATATTGGGCTTATTTTCCACTTTTATCTTATTTTTGGGACTAACCTATTAACCGGAGGCCCAGCCCAGAATTGCTATTTTTTGCCTATTTCACTGTTTCGAAGAAACATAATATCAAACGGAGTCCAAACGGAATGAAACCTTCGGGAACGTGATTTTCTCACCGAACGTGATCCAGGAGACTTGGACCCTACTCCAAGAAGTGCCAGAGGCAGTCACGAGGGTGGAGGGCGGCCCCCTTGGGCACGCCCCCTACCTCGTGCCCCCCCCC
>NC_041391.1:445368227-445423082 GCF_002162155.2 Triticum dicoccoides | reverse complement strand
CTCCACCAACGTATTCCTTCCTCCTATATATACCTACGTATCCCCAAACAATCAGAACGGGAGCCAAAAACCTAATTCCACCGCCGCAACCTTATGTATCCACGAGATCCCATCTTGGGGCCTATTCCGGAGCTCCGCTGGAGGGGACATCCACCACGGAGGGCTTCTACATCAACACCATATCCCCTCCGATGAAGTGTGAGTAGTTTATTTCAGACCTTCGGGTCCATAGCTAGTAGCTAGATGGCTTCTTCTCTCTTTTTGGATCTCAATACAATGTTGTCCCCCTCTCTTGTGGAGATCTATTCGATGTAATCTTCTTTTTTGCGGTGTGTTTGTTGAGACCAATGAATTGTGGGTTTATGATCCAACTTATCTATGGAAAATATTTGAATCTTCTCTGAATTCTTTTATGTATGATTGAGTTATCTTTGCAAGTCTCTTCGAATTATCCTTTTTGGTTTGGCCAACTAGATTGGTAGTTCTTGCAATGGGAGAAGTGCTTAGCTTTGGGTTCAATCTTGCGGTGTCCTTTCCCAGTGACATCAGCGGCAGTAAGGCACGTATTGTATTGTTGCCATCGAGGATAACAAGATGGGTTTTTTATCATATTGCATGAATTTATCCATCTACATCATGTCATCTTGCTTAAAGTGTTACTCTGTTTTTAACTTAATACTCTAGATGCATGCTGGATAGCGGTCGATGAGTGGAGTAATAGTAGTAGATGCAGAATCGTTTCGATCTACATGTCTCGGACGTGATGCCTATATACATGATCATTACCTAGATATACTCATAATTATGCTCAATTCTGTCTATTGCTCAACAGTAATTTTTTCACCCACCATAGAATCTCTATGCTCTTGAGAGAAGCCACTAGTGGAACCTATGGCCCCCGGGTCTATTCTCATCATATCAATCTCTATCGCTTTATTACTTGCTTTGTTTTTACTTTGCCTTTTACTTTTCACTTTGCATCTTTATATCAAAAATACCAAAAATATTATTTATCATCTCTATGAGATCTCACTCTCGTAAGTGACCGTGCAGGGATTGACAACACCTAATCGCGTTGGTTGCGAGTAGCTATCGTTTTGTGCAGGTACGAGGGACTTATGCGTGGTCTCCTACTGGATTGATACCTTGGTTCTCAAAAACTGAGGGAAATACTTACGCTACTTTGCTTCATCATCCTCTCCTCTTTGGGGAAATCCAATGCAGTGCTCAAGAGGTAGAATGTTCTAACTAAAACGTTTGCGATCGAGATACAATATTAAACCCAAGAAAAAAACTATTTCTGGCAGTGGCGAAGGCGGCGTCCGCGCCGTCCTTGTCGCTGTCGTCCTCTGGGACGCCGTCGTTGAAGTCTTCAAGGCAGCTCAGAATGTTCTTCACTTGTAAATCAAACATCATGTCTTTGCGCGATCGATGGGCGGGGCACGGGAGGATGGCAGCTGACGGCGCTGAGAGGCAGCGGTCGACGGCGACGTCCCATGCCGCTGAGGGGGGCGCGCGCACGGGCACTAGCGCGGCGGGTGCAGCCAAACGCACATGGACCGGCGTCGTGGTGGGTGGAGGGGCGCGCACGGGCATGGGCGCTGGCGCTGGCATGTACACGAGCTCGTGCGGGTCCGCGGAGACCTCGGTGACGCCCGCGGCTTCCAGCTCTACGATAGTGCTCGGCGACGAGCCCGTCAATGCTACGGGGATGGTCGCTGGCGCGGGTGCTGGGATGGAGCTAGGACGGGAGCGGGGGCAGCAACAGCCGTGGCCAGCTCGTTCTGGGCCATGTCCATGAGGCCACATTCCTCCTTATTTTCTATCTCCTCTGGCTCGGAGTCGACTTCACCAAACTTGAAGACTAGTGGCAGATGATCCTTCTGCACCATGGCGTTGGTGGAGGTCTGCGGGACGGAGGGGAATGGGAGGCGAACAGTAAGGCCGCCCCGATTAAGCAGTGGCTCGGGCGCCATTAATGGAGAGGAAGGCGGGTGTCCATGGAAGTCAAAGGGGTCGATTCCCAGTGAGCCTGCGCACCGTACAGCTCACAAGCTTCCCGGTGAGCCTGCGCATTGGAGGACAACTTGCACGCCTCTCGGTCGACGTGCGCACTGGACTGTGCTCGCACGCCTCCCGTTCAGTCAAGCAGCTGTCCGCACAGCACCTCCTATAGCCGTTAGAATGAAGACACGTGGCATCACGTGAATGGTTAACATAACGGACATGATTTAAATTATAGAAACGTTTGTGAGGTTAGAGTGGTAGCTATTTGTTTGAAAATGCCTTTGTTGGCTATTATTCGAGTGCTTCTTCTAACAAAATGGACATGAAAAATATCACTGCATGTCGGGTGACATACCATAATAGCATGCCAGGTTTCATGAATTTCAGACGAGTTTTGGATTTGCTAGAATTTAAAAACAAAGTATCTCAATGTTTTGCCGACAATCAACAGTGCCCTAGTGTTTGAAATTCATTCCCATTTCTTGCATGGGACCTAAGCATGCACCCAAGGACAAAAATTTGATTTTCCAACCAATTTATATGCACTGGAACATGTGCATGTAGTTCAAATTTGAATTATGCACATAAAATGCCTAGAAAACCCAGTTAATGTATAAAAATGTCCAAACAAACCCCGAAAAACTGCAAAATTTAACACAACACTCATGTTGTTCTATGTTGACACTAGAAAAAATTTGAAAGAAATAAGAGGCAGCAGATATCATTTCGTCCCGAAGGTGGGACATTCCTACCGAAAAGATCAGGCTTGTTGTGAGAAGCTCTGGTTTGTGAGAAGCTTATACCCTAACCTGCCCCAAATGGAACAAAAAAATTACCATGACATGTCGATGCCGCTCCATGATAGCATGCCAAGTTTCATTAATTTCAGATGAGTTTTGGATTTACTAGAATTTAGAAACCAGGAATCTCAATGTTTGCGGCCGAGTGACAGTGGCAGTGTGTTTGACATTCATTCCCATTTCTTGCATGGGACCTAAGCATGCAACCAAGGACAAAGATTTTATTTTTCAACCAATTTATATGCATTAGAGCATGTGCATGTAGTTCAAATTTGAATTATGCATATAAATGCATCGAAAACTCAATTAATGCATAAAATAACCCCGAAAAATCCCAAAAGTTGACACAACACTCCTATTGTTCTATGTTGACACTAGAAATTTTTTGAAAGCAATAAGAGGCAGCGGATATCATTTCGTCCCCAAAGGTGGGACGTTCCCTACCGAAACCATCAGGCTTGTTGTGAGAACCTTTGGATTGTGAGAAGCATATCCCCAAACCTGCCCCAAATGGGACAATATTTTTACCACGACATGTTGATGCCGCTCCATGATAGCATGCCATGTTTCATGAATTTCAGACGTTTTTTGGATTTACTAGAATTTAAAAACCAGGAATCTCAATGTTCACGGCCGAGTGACGGTGGCAGGGTGTTTGACATTCATTCCCATTTCTTGCATGGGACCTAAGCATGCAACCAAGGACACATATTTGAATTTTCAACCAATTTATATGCATGAGAGCATGTGCATGTAGTTCAAATTTGAATTGTGCTCATAAATGCATTCAAAACGCGATTGATGCATAAAAATGTTCAAACGAACCCCGAAAAATACCAAAAATTGACACGACACTCCTATTGTTTTATGTTGACAATAGAAAATTTTTGAAAGCAATAAGACGCAGCAGATATCGTTTCGTCCCCAAAGGTGGGACGTACCCTACCGAAAACATCAGGCTTGTTGTGAGAGCCTTTGGTTTGTGAGAAGCATATCCCCAAACCTGCCCCAAATGGGACAATATTTTTACCACGGCACCATGATAGCATGCCAAGTTTCATGAATTTCAGACGAGTTTTGGATTTAATAGAATTTAAAAACCAGGAATCTCAATGTTTGCGGCCGAGTGACGGTGGTAGTGGGTTTGACATTCATTCCCATTTCTTGCATGGGACCCAAGCATGCAACCAACGACACATATTTGAATTTCAACCAATTTATATGCATTAGAGCATGTGCATGTAGTTCAAATTTGAATTGTGCTCATAAATGCATTGAAAATGCAATTAATGCATAAAAATGTCCAAACGAACCCCAAAAAATCCAAAAAAAATGACATGACATATTGTTCTATGTTGACACTAGAATTGTTTTGAAAGCAATAAGAGGCAGCGGATATCGTTTCATCCCCAAAGGTGGGACGTACCCTACCGAAACCATTAGACTTGTTGTGAGAGCCTTTGGTTTGTGAGAAGCATATCCCCAAACCTGCCCCAAATGGGACAATATTTTTACCACAGGCATGTTGATGCTACTCCATGATAGCATGCCAAGTTTCATGAATTTCAGATGAGTTTTGGATTTACTAGAATTTAAAAACCAGGAATCTCAATGTTTGGGGGCCGAGTGAAGGTGGCAGGGTGTTTGACATTCATTCCCATTTCTTGCATGGGACCTAAGCATGCAACCAAGGACACATATTTGAAATTTTAACCAATTTATATGCATTAGAGCATGTGCATGTAGTTTAAATTTGAATTGTGCTCATAAATGCATTGAAAACACAATTAATGCATGGAAATGTCAAAACGAACCCCGAAAAATCCCAAAAATTAACACAACACTCGTGTTGATCTATGTTGACACGAGAAACATTTTGAAAGTAAGAAGAGGCAACATATATCGTTTAGTCCCCCAAGGTAGCACGTACCCTACTGAAACGATCAGGCTTGTTGTGAGAGAAGCTCTGGTTTGCGAGAAGCTTATACCCCACACCTGCCCAAAATGGGACAATTTTACCATGGCATGTCGTTGCCGTTCCATGATATCATGTCAAGTTTCATGAATTTCAGACGAGTTTTCGATTTACTAGAATGTTAAAAGCATGTATCTCAATGTTAGCGGATGAGTGATAGCGTCAAGGTGTTTGACATTCATTCTCATTTCTTGCATGTGACCTAAGCTTGCAACCAAGGACAAACATTTGATTTTGCAACCCGTTTTTATGGACTGGAGCATGTGGTTTAATTTTGAATTGTGCACCTGAAATGCCTAGAAAACCAAGTTACCATATAAAAATGTCCAAAGGAACCCTGAAGAATTATAATTTTTTTACGACACACATATAGTTGCATGTTCACTTCAGATAAAAGGTCTAGCAATTCAAACACCATCCATCGCCGCTGTGACCCCATTCTATAATTCAAATCAAAATTAAAAATCAAATTGATCCCACACATTTTATTATCACCAACCGTGTGAGATGCAGTACAAAATATCCTGGAGCACCATCAGTGTATAGTACGCCCATGGCTTACGCGAGAAGGTGCGTCAGCTACAATCCATAGCCGGCGGCGTGTCAAGCACACTAGTTCACTCCCCAAATATCATTTCACTATTCAATCGTCGTCGGTGAAAGATGGGGACATGGACCCGCGTCGTGAGGGCAACTTCGGCGGGCCACTCCGGCGAAAGCGCGGCCGCAGCCTCCATGCGCATGCTAACAAGGTGCTTGAGCGCGCCGCAATCTGTGATCGGGCGGCCATGGCAGCCCAAACGGCCATTGTTGCTTCTCAGGTGGCAGCAGCAACATCTGTCTCAGGGATAGCAGCTGGCGAGAGCAGCACAACAGTTGTCCGTTCCAAAGCGGCGGCCTTAGCCCTGACGGAGGCCGCCCACGACCATGTCGAGGCCGCCACACCCAACTCGTGGCAGTCACCACACAAATCAAACGAAGCTTCTCCAACAATGGATGGCAACCCACGACCGAAGAGTTGGCAATCACCGAGAGCGTTCAAGCAGCCGTCCCTTCCTCCACCACATACCTTGCGATGACGGAGGCCGTCCAAGCCCAGATCACAGACACGGATGACGAGATGGCGGACGCGGATGGCGAGATGCTTGCCTAATATGGTAGTTGGATGCCATGGAGCTCCTTCCCCAGGGATCATTGGGCGCGAGCTGGACATGGAGCAGGCGGCGGAGATCGACGAGCACCAGCCGTAGTAGTACTCTTTGTTTTGTTTAATTAAGAGCATCATTCTTTAATTTGTTAGAGTAATGTTTAGGCCAGCTAGCTCTGTTTAATTGCTGAATTTGCTCGATTAAGCAGTGTGGGTGTGCTGTAGTCTCCTTTGTGTACCCAAATTATGCAATGACGTGGATGAGCACTGCAAGCAGGGAAACTGGAACCAAAAGTTTTGACATTCAAACTCATCGCACACGGGTTAAGCTATCTGAACCATTTGTGGTGTTCACATATCATACACAGTTCTGAATAAGGGACCGTGTCTGATGACACTTTGCGCGCCAGTTTTTCGCTGAAGCGATTCCAAATTTTCATCTTTCGCGGAAATATCTACCTCCCCGCCCCCTCCCCCTTACCAAAAGCCATATTTATCCTGTTTCCGCCTTCCTTTCCAAGTTGAAACCTTCACTCCTTGCTTGCAGCGCCGCCTCCTCGCCAACGACCCTCCTTCACGCTGCTCGAGCTCGCCTATCTAGGCAGGTAATACACACCCGAACCTCGTCCTCCTCCTCCTTCCACATCCCACATGCCCCGACCGCCGGCGCGAGCGCGACACCTTCCACCCAAATCACTGATCCCTCCACCAAATAAGCGTCGTCCTAAGCCATGGTGCATGCAGTATAGCCAGGATCTCAAGGAGCATTTGGCAGCGGAGAACCAAATCGTGGCCGCACGCGCGGATGACGTCGTGATGGCTACCATTCGTGCCGACCCCCAGATCTTGGAGGATCACCTTGCCATTTTCTAGCTATGCTGGTTAAGCATGCTCGGTTTACCGTTGCGTGTGCTATTCCTGCCTTTCCTTAATAAATTCTAGTGAATTGTGCTATCTAATTTTACCATGCAATCTGTTGCTCCTGTGTATATGTTTTATATGTCGTGTAGTGTGGTGCTCACTTATTAACTGTTTGGTTAATTAGTTGTCGTCTTTAGGTAACTGTTTGGTTCAATTCTGCAAATGTGATGTTCCATTCTTCAGGCTGCAATTTTGTATTGTCTTCCATGTGAGAAATAAATCGAATTTATCTTTACAAAATACATGACAAACGAATGCAATTGCTATATTTCCAAGTTGTCAAGCATGCTTGGTTTGGTTGTACATTTGCAATGTGGTACTCAGTTAACGTTTGGTTCATTTGTGTTGTGGTGTTTAGTTAACTGTTTGGTTCAATTATGCAATACGATGTTCAATAGTTGTGGGTGCATTATGTTATTGTATACCATGTGAGAAGTAAATCGAATTTGGCTGTACTAAATACATGAGAAACAAATACAATTGCAATATTTACAAGTTGTCAAGCATGCTTGGTTTGGTTATACATTGTGCAATGTGTTGCTCAATTAACGTTTGGTTCATTTGTGTTGTGGTGTTTAGTTAACTGTTTGGTTCAGTTCTGCAATGCGATGTTTAATAGTTGTGGGTGCATTCTGTTGTTGTATACCATGTGAGAAGTAAATCGAATTTGGCTGTACTAAATACATGAGAAAAAATACAATTGCTATATTTCCAAGTTGTTAAGCATGCTTGGTTCGGTTAACTGTTTGATCTTCTATTAGGAGTATGTCATATTGTGCAATGTGGTGCTCAGTTAATGTTTGGTTCATTTGTTGTGGTGTTTAGTTAACTGCTTGGTTCAATTCTGCAATGTGATGTCCAATTGTCGTGGTTGGAATTTTGTATTGTTGTGCATGTGAGGAATAAATCGAATTTGGCTGCACTTAATACATGAGAAACATATACAAGTGCTATATTTCCTAGTTCTTAATCTTGCTTGGTTTGCATAAATGGGTTTTCCATGTGGCTTGAATTAATCTGATGAATATGCAATGTGCTTATTTTTCATCTACATATTTTACTGATAGCATGTGAACCCTTACTTAACCTGATGACTAACTACCTTATATGCATTTCAGGGAAATAGTATAATGGGAAGCACCGAGGTTTACAATCGAGGTTAGCACGTGCATGGTCCATTGTCTAATAGCACATTATTGTGCAATTGCAGGAACCATTCTAATACTTAGGTTTTTAACAATTTGGTCTTGCACATGTAGGTCCTGCTGTCAGAGGTTTTGACCCACTGTTCGACCCTTTTTGAATATGGAGAAATGAGTTGTCCATGAATATCAATCAAGTCAAGAAACTCAGAAAGATTGTTAGGATAAAGAAATTGGCGACAAAAAATAACAAGATCTTTGTCTGCACAATGAAGAAGACATCAGTTCACTACAAGATGGTACTAACTATTATACCTTGCCTTTTTTTATTCCTTTGCGCCATTTCTAATATAGAGAAGCTATTTATGCAGATCCTTGTTTTCAGGCCTTTCCAAAGCAGTTCAATGATGATTACCTCTCAAACCACCTCTATGGTCAGGAGGCGAGGAAGGTTTTCATACAACACCCACGGTTCAATATTGAAGTGTTCCTGAAGAGGACAAAGGATGGACGGTCAATCATCCACAGGCACTGGCCTAAAGTTGCAAAGATTTTCAACATCAATGAAGGCTCAATATTCGCCTAGTGCTTCAGCAGTTTTCCCGATGAGATGCATCTGTCTATGTACCGTCTATGATGCTAATTTCGAAAGTTCATCTGAAACTTGGTGCTGGTGCAGTTGTATAATGGGGTAGCTGAGTGATGAAGCTATCATGTTGTACTCTGATGTATTTCAATTATGAAATCCTGCTTCCTTAATATGGGAATGAAATATATTATGTGTTTAATACGAATGTCAATTAGATTAATAAATGGATTATTAATAATAGGGCAATTAGCCTGCTAATTGGTTTTTCTATTGCAAACGGTAATTGAGAAAATACCGTGGGCAATGACCTCAGGCAACGCACACGGTTTCTAGGAATAAACCATGTTGGATCTATGAACAATCACACACGACATTCTCTTCAAAACTATTTGCGTTAGGCCACCTTGCGCAAACGTTTACCGCATGAAAACTGTGTGTGATGGATAGCCTTTGCCACACAGTTTCTTCTACGCACCGTGTGTGATGCATTCAATAACGTAAACAATAATTTTTTTAATATTGTGTGTGATGGGAACGCCATCACAAACGATTTAATGAGAAAATTGTGTGTGATGTACCTACGAACGGAAACGTTTTCCTTGTAGCGACTCTGTGAGAAGTATATACGAACGGAAACGTTTCACGGGGACTGACTGTGTGGGATGTACTTACGACCGAAAATGGTTTCGCCTATATAATTGTATTTGTTTAGCACTACTGTACGTATAACCGTATTTGGTCGCTCGCAGGTCGCACACGACCTCATTTTGCCGAGCGTGTGTGCCAGGAGGGCATATCCCCGACGGTTTCTAGGTCATGTGGGAAGGACCCCCTAATCGCCCACACTCACTAGGCGACGGTTCCAAATGCCATCACGGAAAGGGGTTTTAAACCGTTTGTATAGCACCGACGCATACTAGTGGTACGTATGTGTACATGGTTTGGACTGGACTGCCTAAACTTCTACTGCTCCTTACTCGACCACGGTTCATCATGGCAGACAAACCGATCGACCGATATGTACACAGACAACGCTACGTACGCTTCGATCGGGTGGGTCCCAGCTGATAGGGAGGATAAGGACGCACTTCCTTGCATGCGAATATATAGCTGGTGGGTCCTAGCTGTCAGGGGGGAATCATTTTTTTCCATAATAAGGACGCACTTCCTTGTGTGCGAAGATGTAGCTGGTGGGTCACAGCTGTCAGTGGGAGAAAACATTATTTTTTAGGTTAAAAAGGATGCAGTTGCATGCATGCGTCCATGGGCATGGTGCATCCCCACTGTCAGCCTCTCCAAGTACAGTCATCTTCCGATGACTCTCATTTGTTGACCGTGTTGACCACACCGTGCAGAGCGCACCAAGCCAGTGGATGACGACGAGGCCCCAAACTGGAACGCCCCGAGATGGGGATGCCGCGGCAGTGGAGTTGTAGACGGAGACGAGTGGGAAACTTGACTGCTTAGGGGGCCTACCCTTGGCAGAGAATAACAGGAGGTGCGGAGGAGTAGAGGGATGGCCTGGCCATCGGTGGGGTAGCGTTTCACTGCGAGGCGTGCAAAACAGCCCTGTTGGACGTCGGAAGCTGGAGCAGGCGGTCCTGGCAGCGCTGGGGGAAGAAGATGAGAGATTGAAGAAGAATGTCGGACGTTGGATGTGAATCCAACGCCTTACTTAGGCTTGGACCTTTGTATTTTTATTTTTATGAAAGTGCTTAGGCTTCGACCTACCAGCCCACATGTCAGCCAGTCCATTTGTTTTTTAGTCCATTTGGTGGGCAGGGTGAAACAATGATGTAGCGCCTATGCAACCCCTTTATATATTATGGTAGAATTTAAAGCCCTTTTGCATTTTTCTCGAAATCCGTGGATTTGTTGGGCTGGGTGAAAATATTATGTTGGGCTGGACAAAGAAATGTTATAAAAACATAAACACATGTTTGCACGTCTATTACTGCATTGGTCAGTAAAATCTTTGCAAACTTATGTACGCAATCATCAGGAGTTAACTTGCCATGTTATATATAAACAATATTATTATTATTTTGTAAGAACTTTCAATTTACGAAATAAAATATCATTTTAATTTGATGAGTTAACAGGACGCGGGGTATTATTATTCTTTAGCCTAGACGTAGGACAGATGAGTTGGTTCTAGGGAAAAGTATAGGGAGAAAACTCAGATTACATTGAAAAATAAAGTGGGAGAAAATTCAGATATAGGATTAATGAAAACAAAAAATAAAGGAAGTGGGAAGGTCTATAAAATGGTTGGACAAACGATAGGTTTAACGGAACCTTATGTTGTTTGTATTATATATATGTAATAAAATAAGATATAAATATAAATATATACTCTATTATAGAAGGGAAAACATATATAGGTTAAGTTTTGCATTCTTATAAAAATAGAACTGAGTTGTGCATCGTCTTGAAAAAACAAACATAACTTGGGCTGCTGATCTTATAGACAAGCTAGGCTTGGAGGCCCAAAGGTTGCTTGATACATGTTGGATCCAGAAAAAAGTTGAAACATGTCGTGGGTTGTGCATGTTAAACAACAAAACCTAGGACATGGACCTAGTGGGTCTGGGACTGTCAGCCTCTCAACGAACAGTCGTCTCCTGATTCCTCTTGTTTTGCTGACCATGTTGGGAACAACAGACGGCGACGCCGCGGCGAGAGCACCAAGACAGAGGACGATGTCGAGACCTCGGACCGAACGAGCCGGAGCGGGGAATGACGCAGGCGGAGGGGAGTATGAGGGTTGACTTTTTCGGGTGCAGGGTGGGCCGGTGGAGCTGCCACTGCCGGACAATTTGTGGGAGTAGAGGGATGGTCTGGCCCATGCAATAGGCTATGATGGGTCACCGAGGCGTGCGTTCAGGTCCTTGGTATCGTTGTCTTCTTTCATGTTGGTGTAGCAGGGGTCGATGATGGTCTCGGCGAGGTCAACCACGAAGTCCTTCTCCTGCCCATTGCCGATGATCTTGAATTTCTTCTGGATGTCGACAAGCCTGTTGCACCAGATGGCCAAATCGTCGCGTTCTTCCTTCTCTCCAGCATAGCGAAGGTGCAGTCAGCGCTGCCGATGAAATAGGCGAATGCTCCAGAACCTCTGATGGCCCTATAGTAGTGGTAGACGAGAACCATGTCCCTCACGCATACCTGGGCGACGGCGATCCACCGGTCCGTGTCAGGAGACGAATGGATGGGCACAAGGTCTAGTCCTGCGACCTTGTGCTTTCTCGTCCTGTGAGTTATTTACCCAAAACCACCACACTTGGGGTTAGGGTAACAACTTCGTACCACATTGAAGGCAGGGCACAAAAAACCACCAAAATGCGCCTAATGCATAACGTAGAGCACTAACGCTCCAATTTGGACTTGAAACAACAAAACCGACAAATGGGGCCCGCCTGTCGGGATGAGGTGTGCTTGTGTGGACAATATGCTAAGTTGGACGAGGGTCCCACTTGTTAGTGACTCAAGTGTTTATTAGTTTTTCACCTTTTCTTTTTCATTCTTCCTCATTTTCTCTCTGGCATTTAGCCAAACAGGTTGTGAGCGCTAGAACAAGGACATCACCGGCGCAGCCACCAGAGAGGACGTGCGCAATGCCGCCGCCTGACTAGGCCATCGTGCCGGGAAACCAGATTGTGTATGCGGGCTATGTCCTGGAAGTGGCAGCCCATCGGAGGTGGACGAGGACATAGTCGGTGCATGATCTCGCCGGAGCTCGGCATGCCGCCGCTGAACCTGGCGCCTGGCCATGGAGAGGAACGTGGGAACCATAGTGCTTGCGCGGCACGAACATCAATGGCGGCCGACGGCAAGGCATGGCCACGAGGAGGCGCGCGGGAACCACAGTGATCACGTGTAGCAGGAACACGAATGACGGCCGGCGGTAAGGCGTGGCCATGGGAAGCGCATGAGAACTGCAGTGCGCACGCGCTGCACGAACAACTATGGCGGCCGGCGGCATGTTTGGGCAAGGCGAGCACGCGTGGAGTGCGTTTGTGTGGCCGAGGTCAGCCATGGCCGATGACCAAGGTCAGTGCAAGACGAGTTGTTGCCGAATCTCGCAGGAGTGGTGCTGTGCGCATGTAGGTGAGTGCGTGCTCGTGGCGTGGGGGCCGTGTGTAGGTGTATGTGTGCTTGTGGCATGGGCCGTGCTTGTCGCAGTTGCTCGCTTGCCATGGCCATGGTGGCCATGGAGCACACAACTCGCACATGGACAGAGGCTCGGGCGTCCATGCCAAGGGGAGCGGCATCGGGTTGTGAGGCCTCACGGCACCGTCCCCCCCCCCCTCGTTATGCTTGCTGGTGTGGGCATAGTCACCGGAGTCTAGTCGTCCCTAAGTTGCTCGATGTAATGTCGCATAGAAAAAGAAATGGAAAGAAGATGATCGTATAGTCACAGACAAGCGGGGTCCACATCTCATTTGCCACCTTAGCTCGTGAAAGATTTTTGTGTGCTTGGTCTTTGCCACATCAGTCCCGACAGGTGGTCCCCATCTGTCGGTTTTGCTGTTTTCACGTCCAAATTGGAGCGTTAGTGCACTGCGTTATGCATTAGGCAAATTTCTGGTGGTTTTTTGTGTCATGTCTTCAATGTGGTACTAAGTTGTTACCCTAGCATCAAGTGTGGTGGTTTTGGGTAAATAACTCTCATCCTGTAGGTACTGCTTAAACTCGGTGAGGCAGAGCTTCACCGAGTCCGGATCATTGGTGTACATCACATTCAACTTGGTGTAGCCATGGGACTGAATGAAGAACTCAAAGGTGAACTCCTTGCTGAAGTCCATATCCAGCGGGATCACCCTCGGATCGCCATTAGAGTCTCTTCAAGTGAACAAGTGAGTAGGTGGCGGCAGCAGTTCATTTTTTAGCTCTTGGGGAACTGGATTCAACAGTAAACTAAGTGTGTATAGGAGACAACAGTTACCACCCCTCCCTCGCCCGCTGCACGCCCGACAGAACATGCACCTTCGGCGCATTCAAACGCCTCCATTAAGAAACCTATGCCAGCCACACACGTCGGTTCACGAGTGGGTCTGCATTGGTACTGTAATAACAAGTGTTAGTGGTCACTTTACTTAAATTTAATTAGCTTTAATTAAAATTTATTCTTAAAACAAGCAATATATTGGCTCCTTCTATCAGTGCCACAGGATCAACATGCACAACAATTATAATTATTATTCTTAGGAAGCACATGATCAGCACATTTGCCGCACTTTCACATAGACAGTACTACCAAGTTTGAACAGTTTGTTACGGTTCCTGTCCTCTGCATCATCATGTCGTGTTTCCTAGCTTGCAAGATTCAGAACCAACAAATAAGATTCAAATAATAAGTACAACAAAGATGCCTACACATCTCATTGATTCCCAGCTTCCAAGATTCAAAACCAACAAATAAGATTCAAATAATAAGTACAACAAAGATGCCTACACATCTCATTGATTCCCACCTTACAAGATTCAGGAGCAACCCATTAGAGCCTTTTGATAAATTGAATATGGGGATTAAATCCATCTTGGCTAGCCGTGTCATACAACCCAAGAACTTGGCGAATGCTCTTGACCATCACAACATCTGTAGTAGAGTATTCCTGTTTGCACAGATAAGAAAGAGCATGGATTTAGGGCTCTAGCAGTCGTAGAGATGGTTGGATAAAAATTGGCCTTTTCTTTTGGCCACCAATTCTTTCTATGTTCCTAATGCGTCAATCTTTGACGCATCCCATGAACTTACTATAGTGACACTAGTTGAAGCAAACTTTATTTCCAAAACAAGAAAAGATTGCGATAGAATAGCTTTATTTTAAAAATACAACGTTGGCACAACATGACAAAGCACAATCATCTTGATAAAGGACAGTACTGACCGGTGTGAGGGGCCCTATGCCACCACGACTCGATGTGGTAAACCTGAAACTCCACATGGATGAGGCCAACCTGTAGATCCATGATTCAATTCATGCGCCTTTTTCTACAGTTCACCTGAAATGAAGCAAAGATTGCATCATTTAGCTAGCAAGAAGTACTTGCTCTCGTGAGCTGGCAGGTTCTTCTTTAGTAGTTGCACTAAAATTGAGCAACGTTAAGGCTGGTTGTCCTACTCATGTAAGGTGCAACTGTAATTTGCTTATCCTTTTGTGCAATTCCAATAATAAAGTGCCACTGTGGTGACAGTGACGGATCATCTTGCAAAGGCTAATAAAATGTTGCACGAGATTACCAACAGAATTTGACGGAGATTTTGGGAAATCCAGTCACCATTTTGTGCAGTTCCACCAAAATTGAGAGATGTTGCCCACGTGACATTTTAGTTGAACTGCACAAGACACTCATTCCAAAAAAGTGTTTTGTACAGTTCACCAAAAGGTCACAACAGCGACAACGTCAAATGGATATCCCTATCTGCACAAAAAGATGGAAAGAAAATAGTTCCTGGTCAACAACAAGATAATAAACATACACGAAATGAAAAGAAGCATCTTGATTATGTTCATGGCAATCACGCAAGGGCAGTAAAAAATTTAAAACGTCAGCAATGCTTCATGTTACCGAAAGCATTACGATCAACAATGACATTCGTCAAATATGGGATTACTTTAATGGTGGAATTGCTTGTTTACCAGATACAGTAGATCAACAACAGCTAAAAGAGTTGGTTTAAGGGCATGGGACCATGGGGACACCAAGACACTCAGCAGCGTAAAGAAGCATCTTACTTATCATACTGGGGAAAACAACAGGAGTACCATTTGTAACACAGTTTAATTGCATCATATCACTAGAGGCATTAGATTAACAATAACACTGGTTAGACATGTCCTTAAGGTAATAGTGTGATCGCTTCATTTTACAGGCGCCCTTATATTAACAACAACAAAAAGTTGGTAGAAGGACTTGCGCTAGTGGACGCATCAGCACAATGTACCTACAAGGAGGCATAAAGTGGTGATGCCGAGTTTGTTCATACTCTATGAGGGCAGCAAATCTAATTATGGAGACCTTTTACTATGTGAGGGCAGCAAATCTCATCCTGGACATACTCTGTAGACTTCTCCACTAGCCTCCACTTTCTATCCTTTTTTCAACCAATAATAGATATGTTCCTTATCCAGTTTGTACTGCCCTTTCCCATTATTTCCCTTCTCAACCAAGAGACCGGTTGGGTATCCAATCTCTACTACTTTCCCCCTGTTATTTCCTCTTTGAATCAAGTCCCAGATTTATGCTACGACTTTCCCCCCTTTCTTCGTTGTTTGAACCAAGTCCTAGATTCGACTTCATGAAGTAGCTCCCGCGCCGCCTCGCCCACCCTGAAACCACTCCCCACCGCCAGTCCGTCGGCGCCCTGACCATCCCTCTACCCACATCCCTCCCCCATGCCGAGCTTTTTCTTCGATGATCCCCACGCCACCACCCCACCACCGCGCCCCCCACCGCCGGCGACCATCGCCCCACCCTGAACCCTAAGATAGATAGTGGGGTACCTCTCCGGCAAGCCCCCCTCCCCACTGCGGCTGGTTCTTCCTTAACTCCGGCGAGCCCCTCACCCCCTGAAAATCGATTGACCCAAAAGTCGATTTAGTCGACTGAAGTGTAGCTAAATCAAAAAGATGCACATGCAGACACGTGGGGAGCTGGGGCAGTAGAGCAAGGCCGCTTTTCAAAGAACTTATACCTGAGAGTCATCGGGATGTCGGCGGCGGCAGGTCGGATCTTCGCACAATACGACAGGGAGGAAGAAGGGTCAGAGGACCTCCCAAGTCAGCACTGTGTCAGAGAGAATGGCACGGGCAGAGGATCGGGACCCGCTAGCAGTTGTGGGTTTCCTCCCTCGCCGCCAATGACCGCATGAACGATGCACTAGTCCTCTACACGCACACCGGCCGAAGGGATCCGGGCGGATCTGTGACCAGTGGTGAGCAGAGAGAAAATGTCGCTACCGCTGTCTTGTTGAGATCTGGAGAGGACTAGTAAAGCAAGCGTTCAGCCCCCTGCCTATATATATATATATATATATATATATATATATATATATATATATATATATATATATATATAGTGGAGTGATTATCTTTTTCTCTCCACAACAAGCATTTCAATTTGTGTACGTGGCATTAAAGAAAAGAAACTCTCTATTTAATGTGACTAACTGTACGACTCCTACTTACCTAGTATAGTAGTAGTATTGTTTCATTGTGCTCCCCGGCCCTCCATTCATTGAACAACCCCACGGGTGAATAAACATACAGTACTAGTATTTATATAGAACGAACAAGCTCGAACTATTTTGGCTTTGAGATACCGATGGTACAGTTTGACCACATTGCATCAATGGACTCAGTACTCCTACTTTGAAGTAACCTATACGTATATGCACGGTTTACATTCCGAATCACTAGCTAGAACTTGAACTGTATTTGTTTACATGTACCACATTTTTCTTTTGGTTTTGTGCTCCATGGCGCAATTCATCGATGCAAAATTATACTATGAGTATTTAAAAGTTGAGGACGGGGCTTCTCCCAGGCAGTATGCGCGGCAGTTTTCACATAGGCGGTTTGACGGAGAGGCGAGGAGGGTGAGGAAGTAGCGGATTCAACTTACTGCTGGAAAGGCAGGGTTGTGCGATTTGACGGCGTGTTACTGCTGGAAAGACGGGGTCTTGTGATATGATTACTCACTATAGTCATGAATTACCGGCGCTACGACCGGGGTGATGCCCCCCATCCATTCCCCACTCTAATCTGGTGCATGACATGTTGACCCGGATGCTGGCTCTCCCACATGTCGACAAAGTACGTAAGAAGGAGCAAAGAATCATGCGGTATATATAGTGTATATACTAGTACTACTACTCACGTTGGAGGAGTGCGAACCACGGCAACCCAGTGAACCAGCAGGCGATAGGCCATTAAAAACAATGTGGTGATATGGCCATACAAAACAATGTGCTACAGTCCAGTCTGTAGCATGCACAGTACTACTCCTCTTCCTCATCGTCTCGGTTCATCGCCATCATACTTTCCCCATTCATGTGTTTTCAGTATCCTGCAAATCAAAGAGGCCCTTAGAGTGGTTTAGGTCCGGTCGTTTTTTAGACTATCCACAATGGGTAGTAACATAGACTAGTAACATGCATATGTTACTGGTCTATGTTACCTCTATAGTGGGGAGTAACTTATGTGTGGTAACATGCAACACTTCATTTATTAGGCTATAGACTCATCTTGCCTTGATATGTGTGATGTTACTCATACTACTAGTAAGGCTGGTCATAGCTAGTGGGGAGTAACTTAGACTAGTAATATGCATATGTTACTAGTCTATGTTACTACCTCTATAGTGCATAGTATCATAGATTAGTATCATAGGTGCTCTCATTTATTTCCATGCATGATGCATAGTAGCATCACATTTATTATGTTATGGTATCTACCTATGTTACTATAACCATCTCTCTCTTCTTTAATTGCCTGCCACATAAGCATGTTTGCGAGTCTCAAGTGCATGATACTACTTATGTTACCCCCACTATGGCAAGCCTAACTAGCTATGTTACCACTTTTCTCTCTTTTTTCATTTATTGCTTGCCACATCATCTATTTTATCTAGTTATATGTGATGTCCAAAATTTAATGAACGCGTGTCAGTTTCTATGAAAATAATCCGGTTTGCATGTACTAATTCATTAATTTATTTACTCTTCTACGAGGGGTTTGCATGTAATTCGTGAGGTCTGAAATGTAAAGTATGCCGACATGGTTGCATATGCTCCGAGTCATGCGTGCACTACGACCCAGATGCTCTATGTCCCACATGTCGGCGAAAGGGAGCACGTGGAAATAGAGGAGTACATATAGGAGGATAAATGCGTGAAAAAATATGTACTATGAAGTGTAGCTGCTGTTCGAAAAGGAGACCTAAAGTGATGGCAGGTATAGGTCGCACGCACCCAACTAGTGGTACTACACGTATGACTACTTTTTCCATCAAAAAAAGGTATGAGTACTCAGTACTCCTATTCTACCAACACGAGTCCCATCTGACAACAGCGTCCGTGCTATAGCTAGCTCTTCTCCCTCGTTTCTCTCTTCTAATTCTAACTCAACCGACGCGCGGTGGGCGGGGTGGGGATTTGCCGATGGTCGGTTTGCTCAACTGCGGCCCCACCTCACAGTGAAAATGTTATGACTGGAGAATGGAGCGTACGCTCTGTTGGCAAGGCGGGGAGTTCGCAGCCAGCCCATAAGGGTTTGGGTATGGCTCGAGCGCTTGATGCTCATGGAGTTTTCTTCTATAAAAAATGCCAACGGGCTAGTCCAGCCCGGGTTGGTCTCGTTTTCTTTTTTTATAATGTTATGACTGGAATAAAAGTGCCATACACTAATAAAACATTAAGGCCACGAGGCGATGCAGTGTTGGTTACAGGAGGCAAGAAGAAAGACGCATCCATCGATGACGTCCACCTCCTCGACTCAGGGCGCCGGCCCACCGAATGGCGACTAAGTAGCAGTGGCTTTCGATGCCAAGTCGGCGCGCTTCTAAACAATGGTGTCCAAAGATTCCAGCCGCTGGAAGAAGGCCAATGTCTTTCTATCCTCGCTGGCCTTGTAGTGGCCTATGTAGACGATTTCCTCGTAGACGTGGATGTGCAGGTCGATGGTTTCTTGCATGGCGAGGTGCTACGCGGAAAGCGCGGCCTCGAGGTGCACATGCTTCGTCGCGACCTCCGGCACCTGCAGGGCCACCAGGTCTTGAAAGAGTTCGTCACCATGGAGGCCGATGAGGGTGGCAGGCAATGAGGATCCTGGACGCGCGGGCTGGAGCAGTACGGCAAGGTCGTCCACGTGCTTCTTGACGGCGGTGAACTTGCGGATGGAGGGGACCATCATGCCATCCATGCGAGAGGCAATGTCGGCGTCGGCGAGGGATACGATGCCGGTGGTCGCCAGCAGCATCTAGAAACGATGCGCGGTGCGAGGCAACAGGCCGGCATCTTCGATGATCTGGCATAGCCGACTGCCACTCGCGTCCATCGCCTCCATAGGTGCTTGTGGCTTCTGGTCACTTGGTCTTGGATTGGAGTGAGCAGTGTTGCACAAAGACTAGTAGTAGATGGATTGGAGTGGTGGGGCGCCTTTATATGAGAGTCCAAACTCTGTTGCATTCACATTGTGCTGGCTCTATTCTGGTTCTCCAATTAATTCCCTCTGCATGCTAATTAAGGATGCAACATTGACCGTTCAATATCTTGGGAACCGCTGCCGTCTCCCTCCTTGGCATCAAGTCGTATCGTTGTAATGCAGGTCAAGAAGAGACTAGTCATTTACTACATTGTGCACCGCGACCGTGTGGGGGTGCGACGCGAATGACACAGGCATGTTGTACTTGTTCCACTTTATCGTTTTGAACTCGTGACTTGTAGTAACGCTCAGTTTTGAATATATAATTTTGGTTGTCGCGCCAATATATACAACACTTCCTCCATGTAGGTTGGGTCGCTGAAGTCAAAATTAGACACAAAGCACGATCGTGACGGACCAGTCTACATTGGTCCTGGTTGACCATCTTGTAAGAAACACATTGTAGCCCACCATTGAAATGCCAAATAATGCAGGACTAGGGTATTACACCAACAAGGTGGCCCAAACTTGGGTAGTTCTTTGTGTTCCCGCATAGTCCATCCACCACATTCTCTCATGACTTAGGATCCCTGGATGTGTTCAGTCCCTGGCCGAACTCTCAGAGAGTTGTTGCTCACAACTCATATGTAGGTTATTAGAAACCTGACACCTATTGATGATGAAATACATGTTTTGTATGAAGATCTCTATGGTGAGGATTCGGAGTTTGAAGTAATGAACGTTAAAATCACCGAAAAAGTCCCTTTAATTATTTAAGTTCTCCTACTAGAAAAGAAGAACATGAGAGTAGAGAAGTAACGAGAAAAGTTTTGGATGATTTGATCAAAAAGGATTGGGAAACTAAGGAGGACAATACTTGAAACTATGCATTACGCCTAGCTAGGGGCGTAAAACAACAGCGCTTGTTGGGAGGCAACCCAAGAGTTATCTTATTTTCCTTTTTTTGTTTTTTGTTTTTGAGTGTTCACACATTTATGCTACTGTTATGATTGTGTTTTTATGTTTTAGTTAGTGTTTGTGCCAAGTAAAGACATTGGGATGATTTGGTTGATAGTTGACTTGATTCTATGAAAAAACAGAAACTTTTGTGTCCAGTACTGGAATTTTTAAAATTCACAGGAACGTGATAAAATCCAGAATTTTTTACACATTATTGATGTACAAATTGCCATGTTTTCCTAATTTTTCAGAATTTTGAAGTTACAGAAGTATTGCATTTGTTTAGATTATCACAGACTATTGTGTTTTAGACAGATTCTATTTTCGTTCCATAGTTTGCTTGTTTTAATGATGCTATGGATTATATTGGAGGGTATAAGTCATGGATAAGTTAAAATATAGTAGTTATTATGAAGAATAAAATATAGTATGTAAGTTTATGATTTTCTTGTTATACTAACGGATCTCACCAGGTTTATGTTAAGTTATGTGTGCTAAAGTTTTCAAGTTTTGGATGGGATCATGTCGGATGAAGGAGTAAGGAGCGGCAAAACCCTAAGCTTGGGCATGCCCAAGGCACGCCAAGGTAATATTCAACGAGAGCCAAGCATCTAAGATTGAGGATGCCCCGGATGGCATTCCCTGTTTCATCCAAAATACATCTGTATACTACTTGGAGCTATATTTTTATTCATCACATGATGAGTTTTGCTTGGAGCGCCTTGTTTCATAGTAGTCCTTGCACTGTTTGATTTTTAGTTTGCCAAAATCATTATTTGTTGCATGCATCTTTTGAGAGGGACACACATTTATTCGTGATCTGTTAGAATACTCTATGTGCTTCAGTTATATCTTTTGAGCTAGGTAGTTGCTCTAGTGCTTCACTTATATCTTTTAGAACATGGCAGTGGTTATAGTTTAAAGAAATACTTGCACTCTCATGCTTCAATTATATCTTTATGGGTGTCTAATAAATGGTAATGGAAATATGCACATGTTATGAAATTGGTCCTGATATGCTTGGTATTCAAGAGAGATATAATAAATACTTTTACGTAGATCACTAAATATGATAAGTTTGATTCCTTGCAATAGTTTTTGCAATATTGAGATGGTAATATGTGGGAGGTACTAGTGAATGATTGTGGTTTAGTAAAACTATTGGTGTTAAGGTTTGTGATTCCTGAAGCATGCACGTACAATCTCTAGTTATGCTATGAAGTCGAAGCATAATTTATTATTGAGTGTCTTCCTTATGAGCGATGGCCGGGGATGAGCGATGGTCTTTCCTACCAATCTACTCCCCTGCGTGCATGTGTAGTAGTACTTTGCTTCGAGGGCTAATAAACTTTTGCAATAAGTATGTGTCTTCGAGGTAGTAGTTCACCCAAATTTATTCATTCGACACAAGGGGAGACAAAGAATATTTACGGGCTTAGCAGTTGAGTTGTCAATTCAAAAACACCTGAAGACCTAAATATCTGCAGCAAAGTGTTTAGTAGCACAGTAGTTTGATAGTTTGATAGCAGTGGTAAAAGTAGTAACAGTAACAGTAGAAGATTTATAGTGATTATACAACAACATCAACTGTAGTAACTTAGCAAAGATCAATATGACAAAATCATAGGCATTAGATCAACGATGGATATTTTTGTTGGATAACATTGATCATAAAACAATCACAACCTAGAGCGATACACAATTGTTCCAATTCATTAATTCAATGTAGGCATGTATTCCGTATATAGTCATACATGCTTATAGTAAGAACTTGGATAACATCTTTTGTCCTACCCTCCCGTGGCAGCGGGGTACATAAGGAAATCTAAGGAACATTAAGGCCTCCTTTTAATAGAGAAACAGAAAAGAAAAGCAATAACACATGGTGAATACATGAACTCCTCATACTATGGTCATCATCAGAGTGAATCTCAATTATTGTCATCTTGGGCACTATGGGATCATAACACATAATAGGTGCATACAACTTGCAAGATATGATCCAAAACTACTTCGGCGAATCCGAGCTAGACCATTTACTCGACGACTACCCCATAACGGTCGACATGGCAAACGACAACATAGGCAATGCCCTTTGCTACATACCCATGTGCCTCATGGGTTCAACACATACGTGGCTCAACGAGCTTCTGCCCAACTCCATCCACACCTGGTTGGACTTCGAGACTTCCTTCATCACATCATCCTCAAATTCGAAACCTCAAATGCATGCAACCCATGCAACATGATCAACATTTGATGTAGGAACAAGAACATATCAATAGAAAACACATATTTATTGGGGGGGGGGGGTAGCAAGTTCATCACATCAACAGACACAACATGTTCAGCACATCGCTGAATGCAAAATGTTAATCAACCGGACTTAGCCTAATCGATAGATTGTAACCTATATAAACATAAACTACACACAGGGAGAGGCGCCGAACTTCGTCATTTCCTCGTCGGCCCCTTCCCCTTGCAGTCACAGGAGCGGCGGTGGTAGCCCTCATAGGCATCGACGACTGGAGGGTCGTCGTCATCGTCAGTGCTTGCCAAGTCGCTGTCGGAGGAGAACGAGATGAAGCCCACGAGACGAAGGGCGGTACGATCCTACTCCCGAAGCTGCTTTTGCGTCATCGGCCACCCTCTCCTCCATGAGGTGCTTGGACTCCTTGCTCTGGGTTGGCACGAGCACGAGCACCCACCGCTGTCGGTGTTCTGGGAATGGGGGTATCCAGACTTGCCTGCCTGCGGCCTGCGGCGTGGCTCAAGGAGTGGCCCAGTACGGCCCATCTTCATCAACACATGCTCAACACCCTCGCAAGGGGCCAAGCCTCGCGGGGCGGATGACTGGAGACTTCCTCAGGCATGGCCTCGTCAGGCTGGCTCGTGAGGAGGCAGAGAGATCAAGGCGGGGTACCTCACGAGGTGCCCATGACGTAAGCCATGACGACCAAGGCCAGGCGGGCGCCAGGCGGGTGCCGACCTGCGCAGAGTCCTTGTTTCCTCTTTGGTGCAAAGGGGCAAGCGCAGGCGAGGGTATCAAGCAAAGGCAACCATTTCGGCGCAACAAGACCAAGACCAGCAGGACGGCAGGATGAAGGTCATCGTGGATCCAAGCCGGCGTCATCGTCAGGGTCTTTGGCAGGCGAGGACCAACTTTAGTCAGGATAAGTGTACTAGATGTTCCCCCTCAAAATCGCCAATTGTTGGCACCCTTCCCGCTCAATATTTGGGAAGAGGCCCGGGGCCTTCGCATATAAATAGGACTAGCCACCCACAGGGTAGGGGGGATCAGATCCACATCTAAGACATAGAGAGAGAGAGAAAGAGAGGCGACCGAACTCCCCTAGCAGTTCATCGCCCCAGCCAAGAACAGACCCTCGCGAGGCTGTTCTTCCCTTGTACTGTTCTTCGTCAGCCCCAGAGGTAATCCACCACACCACAAACTGGAGTAGGGTATTACACCACAATGGTGGCCTGAACCAGTATAAATCTCGTATCCCTTGTGTTGCTCTTCGTGTAGTTTTAGATCCTGGCGAGGTGGTGAGACATGGGTAGGCTGGAGGTGTGATCTCCGCGCGCACCCCAGTGTTCGAACCTTGAGGGCCTGCCAGAACCCGAAATCCGACATTTGGCGCGCCAGGTAGGGGTGCGCCGGAGCTTTCCCTTCCACCAACCCGCTCTTCGTCAACACCGCGGTTCGCCCTCATGATGGGCCAATCGCCGCCCTGTTGAGGAACGTTGCATAAGATCAATTTTTTTTGTATGTTCACCAAGATCAATCTATGAGTTCATCTAGCAACGAGAGAGGGGATTGCATCTACATACCCTTGTAGATCGCGAGCGGAAGCGTTCAAGAGAACGAGGTTGAGGGAGTCGTACTCGTCGTGATCCAAATCACCGGAGATCCTGGCACCGAACGGACGGCACCTCCGCATTCAACACACGTACGGTCAGCGTGACGTCTCCTCCTTCTTGATCCAGCAAGGCGGAAGGAGAGGTTGATGAAGATCCAGCAGCACGACGGTGTGGTGGTGGATGCAGCAGGGATTCCGGTAGGGCTTCGCCAAGCGTCTGCGGGAGGGAGAGTTGTAGGAAGGGGGAAGGGAGGCGCCAAGTGCAAGGGTGCGGCTGCCCTCCCTCCCTCCTCTTTATATAGGGACCCCAGGGGGCGCCGGCCCTAGGAGATCCCATCTCCAAGGGGGGGCGGCGGCCAAGGGGGGTGGCTTGCCCCCCCCCCCCCCAAGGCAAGTGGAGGCGCCCCCACCCTAGGGTCTCCAAGTCTAGGCGCAGGGGGGCCCAAGGGGGGCGCACCAGCCCACCAGGGGCTGGTTCCCCTCCCCACTTAAGCCCACGGGGCCCTCCGGGATAGGTGGCCCCACCCGATGGACCCCCGGGACCCTTCCGGTGGTCCAGGTACAATACCGGTGACCCCCGAAACTTTCCCGATGGCCAAAACTCGACTTCCCATATATAATTCTTTACCTCTGGACCATTCCAGAACTCCTCTGATTTCCAGGATCTCATCCGGGACTCCAAAAAACTTTCGGTTTGCTGCATACTAATATCTCTACAACCCTAGCGTCACCGAACCTTAAGTGTGTAGACCCTACGGGTTCAGGAGACACGTAGACATGACCGAGACGTCTCTCCGGTCAATAACCAATAGCGGGATCTGGATACCCATGTTGGCTCCCACATGCTCCTCGATGATCTAATCGGATGAACCACGATGTCAAGGATTCAAGCAACCCCGTATACAATTCCCATTGTCAGTCGGTATGTTACTTGCCCGAGATTCGATCGTCGGTATCCCAATACCTCGTTCAATCTCGTTACCAGCAAGTCACTTTACTCGTACCGTAATGCATGATCCCGTGACCAGACACTTGGTCACTTTGAGCTCATTATGACGATGCATTACCAAGTGGGCCTAGAGATACCTCTCCGTCATACGGAGTGACAAATCCCAGTCTCGATCCGTGTCAACCCAACAGACACTTTCGGAGATACCCGCGGTATACCTTTATAGTCACCCAGTTACGTTGTGACGTTTGGTACACCCAAAGCGCTCCTACGGTATCCGGGAGTTACACGATCTCATGGTCTAAGGAAAACATACTTGACATTGGAAAAGCTCTAGCAAATGAACTACACGATCTTGTGCTATGCATAGGATTGGGTCTTGTCCATCACATCATTCTCCTAATGATGTGATCTCGTTATCAATGACATCCAATGTCCATAGTCAGGAAACCATGACTATCTATTGATTAACGAGCTAGTCAACTAGAGGCTCACTAGGGACATGTTGTGGTCTATGTATTCACACGTGTATTACGATTTCCGGATAAATACAATTATAGCATGAATAAAAGACAATTACCATGAACAAGGAAATATAATAATAATCCTTTTATTATTGCCTCTAGGGCATATTTCCAACACGCCCGCCCCGGTCGCCGGCGCCAGCATGGGGGCCGGGGGGCTCCGAGCCTTGGCACCCGCCTTGCGGCAGGTGCAATGGCCGAACAAGTTCAAGCCGAAGATGCCGCGGTGCTACAACGGCGCGGCCGATCCGTTGGCTTTCCTGTTGGCATACGACGAGGCCGTCCTCAAGGCCGGGGGCGACGACAGGGTCATGGCCAACTGGTTTCCCATGGCCCTCACTGATGTCCCGCGCGTGTGGCTGCTCCACCTACCAGCGGCTTCCGTGGCCTCCTGGGGGGAGCTGCGCGGCCTTTTCCTCGCCCAGTACGCTGCACTAGCGCACCCAGTTGTCGCAGCTCTCCTAGGTGGCTCGCAGGCACCACCTTCAGGCCACCACATCAAGTCATTCGTCCACCAGATCGGCGCCGCTTCCGTGCCGCGCGGGGCGCCTCTGGGTTGGGCGGCACCTAAAGCCGATCTGGCCTTCAGCTCGGATGATCACCCCTCCAACTCGGCCTGCTCGGGCGTGCTCCCAATGCTATGCACCCCCACCATCTGCAACGTGGCGGTCACCAAGACCCTCATCGACGGAGGTGCTGGCCTCAGCGTGCTCTCAGTGGAGGCCTTCAGCCTTCCATGTACCGCTGGAGCGGCTGCAGCCCAGCAGGCCCTTCTCGGGCGCCGGAGGCGGCTCCACCGGCTCCCCGGGGCAGATCCGCCTTCCGGTGACCTTCGGCACCCACGACAACTTCCGCACAGAGCTAATCGACTTCGACGTCGCCCCCATCGGCCTCCCATACAACACCATCCTTGGCTACCCGGCACTAGCCCGGTTCATGGCCGCAACTCACCCGGCATATAACCTCATGAAGATGCCCGGGAGTAGCGGCGTCCTCACCATGTCTAGAGACACCGGGGATGCGTTGCAAGCGCCCAAGCTCGCTTTCAAGGCCGCGGCGGTGGCGCAGCCCGCCGACTCAGACGCCCCTGAACCCAAGGGGGCTGCACCGGCCAAGAAGAAGCAGTTATTCACTCAGGAAAAGGCGGAAACCAAGCAGGTACTGGTCGACAAGGACGGATCTACCAGTGCCACCTTCACCATAGGCGCCAACCTCGAGCCTGAACAGGAGGAAGCCTTGGTAAAATTCCTGCGTGCGAACAAAAAGGTATTCGCTGTCACACCCTAGCTAGTTCATGCATTAGAGTGTTGCATCATGTCTATTTTCTCAACAAGAACTTGAAATGGGGATGACAGAACCCCCAGCCCCCTCTGAATCCAACTAGGGTTTACTAAAAATATTTTCAATGAACCTGAAATGTCCTTCCAAAATGTTCATCATTTTTGTCTTGGTTCAGAACCTCTACCAAAAGTGATGCACAATTTTCTAGGTCATCCTAAGGTCTTTGAATTAAATCATAAGTATTTGAATTTGGGCATTTAAAATTTATAAAATATTTCAAATGCTCAAATATTCCCAAACTAAAATGTTCCATGCTGGAATTATTCCAACTAAGGACCAGGTGCAGTTTGGTGAATTTTGGAATTTCTTAGGTATTTTTAAAAATGCAACAAACCTGCAGAATAAATAAAAAAACAGGAAGAAGGGAAAGTCTTACCTGGCGCCACCTAGCAGGCCCACCTGCCGGCCCAGCCCAGCCACCGCTCCAGCGAGCTGCTTGGCTTGGCCAGGCAGGCAGGCAGCTGCTCGACGGCGAGCACAGCATGCGTGCCACGCAGCTGCTCGCCGCCTCGCCGCTCCCCTCGTCCAGCTGATGACGGGGATCGACCCCTCTTCCTCTCCCCGACCCCGCAGACACCAGCTCCTCCCCCCAGCGCCTCTCCCTCGCTCTCCCGCGCCATGGCCGATGCCACCGCCGCTGCACCCTCGTCGTAGTCGCGCTCTCCGTCAACCCCGCGCTGCGCCACCGTGTCCAGGAGCTTCGCCGCCCTCCGCTCCTTCGAACAAGCCGAGCCCCGAGCGCTCTCTTGCCCTGAAGCCACTGCCCCGACCTCGTTCGACATCGCCACCGCCGGAGATCCCCTTCGCCGTCGCTGCCGCACCAGCTCATCTCCGACCGCGTCGTCTGCTTCCTCAAGACCGCTGTGAGCCTGGCTACCTTCTCCCCCTTCCCTTTCTCGCCCTCGTGCACCACCGCGAGCACACGTAGCTCACCCGCACGCGTCGCCGCGGAGCTCGTCGCCGATGTGTCTCCGGCTAACCACCGGCCACCCCACCTTGTCTAACGCACTCACCGCGTCCCCAGGGGCCCAATGCACCTCACCACGTGCCTCGCCGTGCCCCGTAGCCTCGGATTCGTCTTCACCCGACTCCGGCGACCGCCAAAGTCATCGCCGGCGACGTCTCCGGCCACCCCGAGCTCAACCACCGCCACCAAGAGCTGCGGCTCGGTCCCAGCTACCTGTAGATGCTCTCCGCCGCCCATTTGGTCGCCGGAGTGCACAAAACCACTCTCGCCGCCACGTTGGCCTCACCGGCGGCTAGACACCGGCGTGTTTGACCTTGACTTTGACTACGGTGGGTCCAGGTTGACTCCCCTAAGTCTATGACAAGTGGGCCCCACCCCTCTGCTAATTAACCAGTTTAGATTTAACTAAATTTAGTTAGTTAATTAACTACTGACATGCGGGACCCACTGGTCAGTTTGACCTGGACCGGCCTGTTGACCTGCTGAGGTCAGCATGACATCATGCTGACGTAGTAATCCTTTTCTGGAATTAAAATAAATCCAGAATGATTTATAAATTCCAAAAAATCCCCCAAACTTCAAAAATTCATAGTAAATCATCTGTAACTCCAAATGCAAAGTTTTATATATGAAAAATGATCAGAAAAATCCAATCTATCCATCTGTACTGGTTTCATGCATGTTTAAGCAAGCTAACCTGATGTTTAGAGCAGAACTAGATTAAGCACTTATAAGGGCCATGTATGAGTTTGAAACTTGAATCTTTGATTCAAAATGGTTCAAAGCCATCTGGTTTTAGTTGCATTAGCCCAACACACTCATATTGCCATGTTCCATGCATGCATCATATTGTTGCATATTGTTTGGTGATGATTGTGTATCGGTGCTCTCTGCGGCAGGTCCTGTCCCTGAGGAGTATCGTGACTACCCCAACAAAGAACAATATCAGTGCATCGACCCATCAGGCAAGCAACCAACCATTTGATCATATCGATACAATCCCATGTTCTCGCTTCTGCTCTCTTTTACTGAATTAAGACAACGCGTTTCAAACTGCTATGTGCTACGGTAGTTGAACCCATTTCCTCTGCATGACCTGCCATTGCCACAGTAACTAGATAAAACCCACTAGCATGTGTAGGAGTTGATTGAGCCATATGTATGTGTTGTTCCTACCTTGCTGTGCCTGCTATGCTTAGAGTCATGTCAGGTCTGGTTCATCTGGGTGATGGTCTAGAGTGAAATGATCATGCCGGTAATGAGAGTGATGTGGTGAACACGATTTGGTAAAGGTATCGATGAAAGGCCATGTAGGAGTACATGGTGGGTTGTTTCATTGAAGCCGTCCTTAAGCACTGAGATCTGTATGTGTGATTTAAGAATCAGCTACTACCATGCGTTGGGCCCGAAACCAATGGACCCTCTCGGCTTCTTATTCACCCTAGTCCTCTGTCCAGGAGTTGCAAGTAGTTTCTGGTGTTTGTAGCCTACTGGAGGCCGTGGACAGCGCTGACCGTAGGGGTGGGCTGTGATGCGGTAGGTACGTGGCCGGGAATACCGGGAACCCGTTAGGTGTCATGGAACCCTATACACATCGTTCGGGGCCGTATGGGAAACCTCGGCCGGACTCCCTGCGGATGGAACCTGGATAGGCGATAAACCTGGACTAGGGACTAAGGTGTCTAGGTAGGTCGTGGCCGACACCCACGTTGGGCTTCCGCTTGAAGGTTGCCGAGTACATGTCGTGTAAACGGCGGTAAGTGGTGAGAGCGAGTATGAAGAAGTACACCCCTGCAGGGTTAACATGATCTATTCGAATAGCCGCGTCCGCGGTAAAGGATTACTTGGTTGCCTATACAGTTCATAGACAAGTAAATGGATACTACTAAAAATCTCAAGATAAGCGTGAGTGCCGAGGATGGCTCTTCCGTAGGATGACGGAGGTGGATCCTCGGTGGTGTATTGAAGTGGTGAGTAGTGGACTCTTGTGCGCAAAACCATTTCAAGTTGGTGTATCGTAGGATAGCTTAGACAAGAGTCAAAGCTGGCTTGCTGCAATAACCCCACCAACCCCCCCTTGATAATGTGCATGTATGGAGGATCTGATGTAAGTCTTGCTGAGTACCTTTGTACTCATGTTGCTTTAATTTACATTTTTCAGAAGACGCTGCAACCCCTTCTGATGGGTTCTTCGTAGACGTTCACATCGGTGAGTAGACCGAGGCCCAGGTGGTGACCCTGAGCTTGTGAAGGACCACGTAGTATAGCCAGGCTTCCCAAGCCTCTTTTATTTTACTAGTTGTCTGTACTCAGACAAGTTACTTCCGCTGTTGGCTTGTATGACTGTATGACTTGAATGCTGGGTCGTGTGACCCGTACTTGTGTGTATGATATGTATGGCTATCTGAGCCTTAAATAAAGTACTTGTGTTGTAGAGTCATGTTGTGATGCCTTGTTGTATTTGCACATATCGAGCATATTGTGTGTATGATTGAAATGCTTGGTATGTGTGGGGTCTGACTACCTAGTTGTTTATTCTTAGTAGCCTCTCTTACCGGGAAATGTCTCCTAGTGTTTCCACTGAGCCTTGGTAGCTTGCTACTGCTCCGGAACACTTAGGCTGGCCGGCATGTGTCCTTCTTCGTTCCTGTGTCTGTCCCTTCGGGGAAATGTCACGCGATGGATACCGGAGTCCTGTTAGCCCGCTACAGCCCGGTTTATCGGAGTCCTGCTAGCCCAGTGCTACAGCCCAGATTCACTTCCTGATGACCGACACGTTCGATGATGGGTCATGGATGCCTGTCCCTGTAAGTCTGTGCCACTTTGGGTTTACGACTAGCCATGTCAGCCCGGGCTCTTTACCATATGAATGCTAGCGACACTATCATATACGTGTGCCAAAAGGCGCAAACGGTCCCGGGCAAAGGTAAGACAACTCCCGTGGGAATACCGTGCGTGAGGCCGCAAAGTGATATGAGGTGTTACATGCTAGATCGATGTGGCATCGAGTCGGGGTCCTGACAGCGTTGGCATCAGAGCCGGACTGCCTGTAGGTTCTCCAAGCCAAACTGGTCGATGTTGAGTCTAGAAATTCTTTAGTTATATGTAGGGGAATTGATTGTGGGATGGAATGTAAGGCTCTTTTTACTCCTCTATCTCATGACATTCTGATCTGAGTCAGTCTATTCTTCCACCGGGGGTTAAGGAATTAGGATCTCTTCTCTCTATCAGGTTCACGTGTTACTAATCAGTAGTACCTTATAGGTTTGATGGATACAAGCCTAGTTCAGTTCTACTACCTAATATGTGCTAAGATGGACCCAGAACCTTGATATAATGTTGTTGAGTGTCTATGCAATTCTTTGTCAAATGCCTCAAAATCCTTTTTGAGCATTTACAGCCATTATGCTGTCCAATTTCTGCTAGGAATCTTAATGTCTTGTGTTTATCATGTTCCAGATGGCGACCCGTCCTCAGAATCAAGTGGTTCGTTTGACTCGATGTCTAGATGTACCTGGCCATACTGCTATGTTTGTCAGGGTAATGACTGAGGCAGGGTACCGTTGGTATCCTGAGGACACGGTCGAAGAGCAATTCCGAGACTTTAATCAAAGTCAATATTTTTGCACTGTCAGGATATTTCCATCTTATCCTGGATCTACCGAGCCCCTCCACTGCTCCTATGGACTCGGGGTTACTATTGAGATGGCTGTGCAGGATGCTGCCTACTCTATGATGACCATCATGCGAGTCAGGACTGGCCTATTTCGGGACTCTGACTTCCGGTATATGCCAGCATCACTTCCGGGAGCACAAGGGTATCTCCAGGCTATCTATGCTGACTCCACTCAGGAGGATTCACGGACCTGCACCACTGCACAATTGCTTGAAGACAAGGACCGTGAAAATTGGGCCTTGAGACTAGAGCTTTTCAATACCCGTGCTGATCATTGGGCCACTTTACCTCGGTTTGCACCGGCTGTGCACGCTGGATACATGGATATGCGAGATCTCTATCCTGTGAGATCTGCTCTGCCAGACGTGATGGATTGGCGTGATGTAGGAGGCATCACCCCACCTCGTGGTCCCCGTAGGCCACCGTTTATTGGTCCAAGACCTCATCCTAGCCCCTATGGTCCACAAGCTCCACGGGACCGACTGTTTCCGGATGATCACGTTGAGCTTCCAGGCTATGGAGGTGACTTCTATGAAGACTACTACAGAGCTGTCTGAGTTAGTAGTAGTATCACTAGTATCGTACTAGCTGTATCGTCCACCGTCCTGCGTGACTCGTGGGATATGACTTAGCTTGTACCGCCTTCCGGAGGTGTAGAAAAATAATGTATAGGAGCTCGGAATGCCTCCGATGAGATGTAATCCTCTTTTCACCATAGTAGTACTTTGTTGGTTCTGTACTAAACCTTGTATGGTGTGTATGACGATGGAATAAAAGAAGCAGTTTCTGTATCTACCATGTCATACGGATGATCATCTTACATTCCAAGTTATCCATTACATTCTACATTTCTATGTCAGAATCCTATCATCCTGGACTAAACCATTGTTTTGTTTTCCTAGGATGGTTAACACCCGCACTAACCCTGCTCCCCCCAGAGCAGGCCGAAGGCAGCAGAGTTGGGGGAACAAACCTGCCTCACCCTCCCTCTCTGGCCGAAGTTATGCTGGAAGTCGAGAGAAACAAGCGGGAGACTAACCGTTTGTTGGAGCGCATCGAGCAAAACACAGCACACCATCAGAGGAATAACTTGGTGTCACTCAGTGATTTCATCAAGTTACATCCACCCACCTTCCACCACTCCGTCGAGCCTCTCGACGCCGATGACTGGCTTCGCAGTATTACTCACAAACTGCGTTCCGCGCTAGTAGCTGAGGCTGATAAGGTCACCTTTGCTGCATATCATCTTGAAGGCCCCGCCAGTCTATGGTGGGAGAACTATGGAGCTATGCGCCCAGCGGGCCATGTCACTACTTGGGCTGAATTCAGCGAGGCTTTCCGTGAACATCACATTCCGGAGGGTCTCATGGACCGTAAACGTGAGGAGTTCTGCAGTTTCACTCAAGGTCGACTCTCTGTGGATGCATACAGCAGGGAGTTCGGTAACCTAGCATGGTATGCAACTGAGGAAGTCTCTACTGATGCAAAGAAGCAAGCAAGGTTCCGCAAGGGACTTAGCCCTGAGCTTCGCCGCGACCTCCGTCTGCATGAGTGCACATCTTTTCAGAAGCTTGTTAACAAAGCCATCAGTGCTGAGTCTGGTCAGACTGATTATGAAGCAACACGCAAGCATGGTCGTGACATGGGTTCCTCATCCGATGCTGGTCCTCAGAAGCGCCGCGTGTGGGTGCCTAACACTGCCCTGCCACCCAGGTTCACACCGAGGTCGTCCTTTCAGGCGCCTCGCCCCGCTCAATAGTTTGCACCAGCCAAGCCCTATGGTGGTCCAACCAACAATGCTCCTCCACGTACCAGCTCCGTGACTTGCTTTAAGTGTGGGGAATCAGGCCACTACCTGCGCGAGTGTCCCCAGACCAACCCCAACCAGTCTGGAAAAGCTGTTGGCCGTGGCAAGCCGACAGGGAAAGTGTTCTACGCCAAGCCGGCCACCGCTGCACGTGGCCATGTCAACTGTATCTCCGCTGAAGAAGCTCAAGAGGATCCCAACGTCGTTCTCGGTACGCTCCTTGTTAATTACCATCCGGCATCTGTTCTTTTTGATACTAGAGCATCTCATTCTTTCATATCCGAAAATTATGCTCATTTGCATAACACCGCATTCTGTGACATGCCGTCCACTATGGAAATTTCTACTCCTGGTTCTAGATGGCAAACCTCTAGAGTAAGCCATGGAAATGAAATTCAAGTCGACAGACTTGTTTTTCTCGCATCTTTGATAGCCCTCAAAGCTTCGGATATTAATGTCATCTTGGGCATGGACTGGATGTCAGCCCATCATGCCAAAATTGATTGTTTCTCTAGGACTGTTCAACTCACACATCCTTCGGGAAAGATAGTCAATGTCTTGACCCGAGTAGCTAAGCGACAACTATATTCTCTTAACGCCAGTCCGTTGCCAGACCTCGAAGACGTTCCGGTAGTCCATGACTTCCCGAATGTCTTCCCAGAAGAATTGCCAGGTGTTCCACCTGACAGAGATGTTGAGTTCGTGATAGATCTCATTCCAGGAACTGTCCCAATTTCTAGAAGACCCTATAAGATGGCACCTTTTGAACTAGCCGAACTTAAGAAACAACTCGATGAGTCCTTGAAAAAGGGTTTCATCCGTCCTAGTTCGTCTCCATGGGCTTGCCCCATCCTCTTCGTCAAGAAGAAGGATGGTACGGACCGGATGGTTGTAAATTATCGACCAGTCAACCTGGTCACAATCAAGAACAAGTATCCGCTCCCCACGATCAACGACCTGTATGATCAGCTCGCTGGATCCTCAGTCTTCTCTAAAATGGATTTGAGGTTGGGCTACCATCAAATCAAAATTCGGAAAAGGGACATTCCTAAAACGGCTTTTGTTACTCGCTATGGCCAATACAAGTACACCGTCATGTCCTTCGGTTTAACCAACGCTCCAGCCACTTTCTCTCGCTTAATGAACTCAATCTTCATGGAGTATTTTGATATATTCGTCGTGGTTTACCTCGATGATATACTCATCTACTCCAAGAACGAGGAAGAACATGCCGAACATCTAAGGCTAGTGTTGATGAAACTTCGAGAGCATCGTCTTTATGCCAAGTTCTCCAAATGCGAATTTTGGTTGCCAGAAGTGACCTATCTAGGGCATGTAATTTCCGGTAAAGGTATTGCTGTTAATCCCGAGCGAGTTCAAGCCATCCTTAATTGGACTCCACCTGAATCGGTCAAGCAAGTTCGGAGTTTCCTTGGCTTAGCGAGCTATTGTCGTCGCTTTGTCGAGAACTTCTCCAAAGTTGCCAAACCACTAACTGAACTCCTCAAGAAAGATAAAAAGTTCGAGTGGACTCCACAATGTGAGCACAGCTTTCAGGAACTGAAAAGACGCCTGACATCTGCTCCCGTATTGGTACCACCAGATTTCTCTAAGGACTTTGTTATCTATTGTGACGCCTCGCGACAAGGACTAGGTTGCATTCTCATGCAGGATCGTCACGTAATTGCTTACGCTTCACGGCAATTGCACCCACATGAGGAGAATTATCCTACTCATGATCTAGAGCTTGCAGCTGTAGTCTATGCACTTAAAACCTGGCGACATTACCTCCTCGGTAATCGTTGCGAAATCTTCACTGATCACCAAAGTCTGAAGTACATCTTCACCCAACCGGATTTGAATCTCAGGCAAAGACGTTGGGTTGAGTTGAGTACGGATTTCGACTTAGGGATAACTTACACCCCAGGAAAAGCCAACGTCATGGCTGATGCACTAAGTCGTAAATCTTATTGTAACAATCTGATGTTACAACAAAGTTAACCGCTTCTCCATGAGGAATTTCGGAAGCTTAACATTCACATTGTTCCTCAAGGATTCCTTTCCACCTTGGTGGCAAAACCTACCCTTACGGATCAGATCATCAAAGCGCAGCAGGTAGATCCGGGGATTTCCCGCATCAAAAGAAACATCAAGAAAGGAGTTGCGAATTGTTTCTCCATTGATGATCAAGGAGTCGTATACTTCGGGAACCGTCTAGTGGTTCCCAAAGTGCGAAACCTGAGGCGATTGATCCTAAAGGAAGCTCATGAATCTCCTCTCACCATTCATCCCGGTAGTACCAAGATGTATCAGGACCTACGCCAGAGGTTCTGGTGGACTAGGATGAAGAGAGAAATTGCTCAGTATATAGCTAGTTGCGACGTCTGTCGTCCTGTAAAAGCAGAGCATCAACGGCCTGCTGGCACCCTTCAACCCTTAGCTATTCCTGAATGGAAATGGGACAAAATTGGTATGGATTTCATTACCGGTTTTCCCAGGACCAAGAGAGGGAATAACGCTATCTTCGTCGTTGTCGATCGTCTTTCCAAAGTAGCCCATTTCTTACCTGTTCGCGAGAGTATAACCGCTAGTCAATTAGCAGACTTGTACATCTCCCGAATAGTGTCTCTCCATGGTGTTCCACTGGAAACTAACTCGGATCGAGGAAGTCTCTTTACCTCTCGATTTTGGGAAAGTTTCCAAAATGCTATGGGAACCCGCCTTTCCTTTAGCACTGCTTTTCACCCTCAATCAAGTGGTCAAGTAGAACGTGTCAACCAGATTCTAGAAGACATGCTTCGAGCTTCTGTTATCTCATTCGGAATGGATTGGGAGAAATGCCTTCCATTTGCCGAATTTTCTTATAACAACAGCTATCAATCTAGCTTGGGTAAAGCCCCTTTTGAAGTTCTCTATGGACGAAGGTGTCGAACGCCTCTTAACTGGTCAGAAACCGGGGAAAGACAATTCTTTGGCCCGGACATGATCCAGGAAGCAGAAGAGCAAGTTCGCATTGTTCGTGAGAAGTTGAAAACAGCCCAATCTCGTCAAAAGAGTCAATACGACCGAAAACATAAGGCTGTGACTTTTGAGGTTGACGAGAAGGCTTACCTTCGGGTTACTCCTCTGAAGGGAACCCATCGTTTCGGTATCAAAGGCAAATTGGCTCCTCGCTACATTGGACCCTTTCGCATTCTCGCTAAACGAGGAGAAGTTGCCTACCAATTGGAACTACCTCCGCATCTCTCCAGAGTCCACGATGTCTTCCACGTTTCTCAACTCAGGCGTTGCTTCTCGGATCCTATCCGTGGAGTGGACCACGAAATGCTTGATCTGCAAGATAAGCTCACGTATCGAGAGTACCCCGTACGTATCCTCGATCAAGCCGAGCGTACCACTCGACGTCATAATATCAAGTTTCTCAAGGTTCAATGGTCGCACCATTCTGAGAAGGAAGCAACTTGGGAAAGGGAGGATCGTCTTCGACTTGAGTACCCCGCCTTCTTTCCGGAGGAACCTAAATATCAGGACGAGATTCTTTTGAGTGGGGGTGAGTTGTCACACCCTAGGTAGTTCATGCATTAGAGTGTTGCATCATGTCTATTTTTCTCAACAGGAACTTGAAATGGGGATGACAGAACCCCCAGCCCCCTCTGAATCCAACTAGGGTTTACTAAAAATATTTTCAATGAACCTGAAATGCCCTTCCAAAATGTCCATCATTTTTGTCTTGGTTCAGAACCTCTGCCAAAAGTGATGCACAATTTTCTAGGTCATCCTAAGGTCTTTGAATTAAATCATAAGTATTTGAATTTGGGCATTTAAAATTTATAAAATATTTCAAATGCTCAAATATTCCCAAACTAAAATGTTCCATGCTGGAATTATTCCAACTAAGGACCAGGTGCAGTTTGGTGAATTTTGGAATTTCTTAGGTATTTTTAAAAATGCAACAAACCTGCAGAATAAATAAAAAAACAGGAAGAAGGGAAAGTCTTACCTGGCGCCACCTAGCAGGCCCACCTGCCGGCCCAGCCCAGCCACCGCTCCAGCGAGCTGCTTGGCTTGGCAAGGCAGGCAGGCAGGTGCTCGACGGCGAGCACAGCATGCGTGCCACGCAGCTGCCCGCCGCCTCGCCGCTCCCCTCGTCCAGCTGATGACGGGGATCGACCCCTCTCCCTCTCCCCGACCCCGCAGACACCAGCTCCTCCCCCTAGAGCCTCTCCCTCGCTCTCCCGCGCCATGCCCAACGCCACCGCCGCCGCACCCTCGTCGTAGTCGCGCTCTCCGTCAACCCCGCGCTGGGCCACCGTGTCCAGGAGCTTCGCCGCCCTCCGCTCCTTCGAACAAGCCGAGCCCCGAGCGCTCGCTTGCCCTGAAGCCACTGCCCCGACCTCGTTCGACCTCGCCACCGCCGGAGATCCCCTTCGCCGTCGCTGCCGCACCAGCTCATCTCCGACCGCGTCGTCTGCTTCCTCAAGACCGCTGTGAGCCTGGCTACCTTCTCCCCCTTCCCTTTCTCGCTCTCGTGCACCACCGCGAGCACACGTAGCTCACCCGCACGCGCCGCCGCAGAGCTCGTCGCCGACGTGTCTCCAGCTAACCACCGGCCACCCCACCTTGTCTAACACACTCACCGCGTCCCCAGGGGCCCAACGCACCTCACCACGTGCCTCGCCGTGCCCCGTAGCCTCGGATTCGTCTTCACCCGACTCCGGCAACCGCCAAAGTCGTCGCCGGCGATGTCTCCGGCCACCCCAAGCTCAACCATCGCCACCAAGAGCTGCGGCTCGGTCCCAGCTACATGTAGATGCTCTCCGCCGCCCATTTGGTCACCGGAGTGCACAAAACCACTGTCGCCGGCGCGTTCGGCCTCGCCGGCGGCTAGACGCCGGCGTGTTTGACCTTGACTTTGACTAGGGTGGGTCCAGGTTGACTCCCCTAAGTCTATGACAAGTGGGCCCCACCCCTCTGCTAATTAACCAGTTTAGATTTAACTAAATTTAGTTAGTTAATTAACTACTGACATGCGGGACCCACTGGTCAGTTTGACCTGGACCGGCCTGTTGACCTGCTGACGTCAGCATGACATCATGCTGACGTAGTAATCCTTTTCTGGAATTAAAATAAATCTAGAATGATTTATAAATTCCAGAAAATCCCCCAAACTTCAAAAATTCATAGTAAATCATCTGTAACTCCAAATGCAAAGTTTTATATATGAAAAATGATCAGAAAAATCCAATCTATCCATCTGTACTGGTTTCATGCATGTTTAAGCAAGCTAACCTGATGTTTAGAGCAGAACTAGATTAAGCACTTATAAGGGCCATGTATGAGTTTGAAACTTGAATCTTTGATTCAAAATGGTTCAAAGCCATCTGGTTTTAGTTGCATTAGCCCAACACACTCATATTGCCATGTTCCATGCATGCATCATATTGTTGCATATTGTTTGGTGATGATTGTGTATCGATGCTCTCTGCGGCAGGTCCTGCCCCTGAGGAGTATCGTGACTACCCCAACGAAGAACAATATCAGTGCATCGACCCATCAGACAAGCAACCAACCATTTGATCATATCGATACAATCCCATGTTCTCGCTTCTGCTCTCTTTTACTGCATTAAGTCAACGCATTTCAAACTGCTATGTGCTATGGTAGTTGAACCCATTTCCTCTGCATGACCTGTCATTGCCACAGTAACTAGATAAAACCCACTAGCATGTGTAGGAGTTGATTGAGCCATATGTATGTGTTGTTCCTACCTTGCTGTGCCTGCTATGCTTAGAGTCGTGTCAGGTCTGGTTCATCTGGGTGATGGGCTAGAGTGAAATGATCATGCCGGTAATGAGAGTGATGTGGTGAACACGATTTGGTAAAGGTATCGATGAAAGGCCATGTAGGAGTACATGGTGGGTTGTTTCATTGAAGCCGTCCTTAAGCACTGAGATCTGTATGTGTGATTTAAGAATCAGCTACTACCATGCATTGGGCCCGAAACCAATGGACCCTCTCGGCTTCTTATTCACCCTAGTCCTCTGTCCAGGAGTTGCAAGTAGTTTCTGGTGTTTGTAGCCTACTGGAGGCCGTGGACAGCGCTGACCGTAGGGGTGGGCTATGATGCGGTAGGTACGTGGCCGGGAATACCGGGCACCCATTAGGTGTCACGGAACCCTGTACACATCGTTCGGGGCCGTATGGGAAACCTCGGCCGGACTCCCTGCGGATGGAACCTGGATAGGCGATAAACCTGGACTAGAGACTTAGGTGTCTAGGTAGGTCGTGGCCGACACCCACGTTGGGCTTCCGCTTGAAGGTTGCCGAGTACATGTCGTGTAAACGGCGGTAAGTGGTGAGAGCATGTATGAAGAAGTACACCCCTGCAGGTTTAACATGATCTATTCGAATAGCCGCGTCCGCGGTAAAGGACTACTTGGTTTCCTATACAGTTCATAGAAAAGTAAATGGATACTACTAAAAATCTCAAGATAAGCGTGAGTGCCGAGGATGGCTCTTCTGTAGGATAACGGAGGTGGATCCTCGGTGGTGTATTGAAGTGGTGAGTAGTGGACTCGTGTGCGCAAAACCATTTCAAGTTGGTGTATCGTAGGATAGCTTAGCCAAGAGTCAAAGCTGGCTTGCTGCAATAACCCCACCAACCCCCCCTTGATAATGTGCATGTATGTAGGATCTGATGTAAGTCTTGCTGAGTACCTTTGTACTCATGTTGCTTTAATTTACATTTTTCAGAAGACGCTGCAACCCCTTCTGATGGGTTCTTCGTAGACGTTGACATCGGTGAGTAGACCGAGGCCCAGGTGGTGACCCTGAGCTTGTGAAGGACCACGTAGTATAGCTAGGCTTCCCAAGCCTCTTTTATTTTACTAGTTGTCTGTACTCAGACAAGTTACTTCCGCTGTTGGCTTGTATGTCTGTATGACTTGAATGCTGGGTCGTGTGACCCGTACTTGTGTGTATGATATGTATGGCTCTCTGAGCCTTAAATAAAGTACTTGTGTTGTAGAGTCATGTTGTGATGCCTTGTTGTATTTGCACATATCGAGCATATTGTGTGTATGATTGAAATGCTTGGTATGTGTGGGGTCTAACTACCTAGTTGTTTATTCTTAGTAGCCTCTCTTACCGGGAAATGTCTCCTAGTGTTTCCACTGAGCCTTGGTAGCTTGCTACTGCTCCGGAACACTTAGGCTGGCCGGCATGTGTCCTTCTTCGTTCCTGTGTCTGTCCATTCGAGGAAATGTCACGCGATGGATACCGGAGTCCTGTTAGCCCGCTACAGCCCGGTTTACCGGAGTCCTCCTAGCCTAGTGCTACAGCCCGGATTCACTTTCTGATGACCGACATGTTCGATGCTGGGTCATGGATGCCTGTCCCTGTAAGTCTGTGCCACTTTGGGTTTACGACTAGCCATGTCAGCCCGGGCTCTTTACCATATGGATGCTAGCGACACTATCATATACGTGTGCCAAAAGGCGCAAACGGTCCCGGGCAAAGGTAAGATGACACCCGTGGGAATACCGTGCGTGAGGCCGCAAAGTGATATGAGGTGTTACATGCTAGATCGATGTGGCATCGAGTCGGGGTCCTGACATTCGCGTGGGAACCTGATCAGCTAGCAGGGGTCCCGAGGGGCATAATCGAGCATCACCTCAATGTGTGCCCCAACGTGCGCCCAGTGAAGCAGAAGGCGAGGCGGCAGTCCACTGAGAAGCAAGCTTTCATCGTCCAAGAGACCCGCAAGTTGGAGGCGGCGGGGGTCATTCGCGAGGTCCGCTACCTAGATTGGCTGGCTAACCCTGTTGTCGTGCCGAAGAAGGGGGGAAAGGAACGCATGTGTGTCAACTTCACCAACCTCAACAAGGCCTGCCCGCAGGATCCATTCCCGCTCCCTCGCATCGACCAGGTCGTCGACTCCATCGCTGAGTGCAACCTGTTGTGTTTCCTGGATGCCTTCTCCGGCTACCACCAGATCAAGATGGCGATAGAAGATGTGGAAAAGACGGCCTTCCTGACCCCGTGCAGAGTGTACTGCTATACGTGCATGCCGTTCGGGTTGCACAATGCCGGTGCGACCTTTCAGCGGCTGATGCACATCGCCTTGGGTCGGCATCTCGGGAGGAATGTTGAGGCTTATGTTGATGACATTGTGGTGAAGTCTCGGGAGGCAAAAACCCTGATACAGGACTTAGAGGAAACCTTCGCGAGCCTTAACGAAGTGGACCTACGGCTCAACCCAGAGAAGTGTGTGTTTGGAGTCCCCTCGGGCAAGCTCCTGGGTTTCCTAGTATCCCATCGGGCATCGAGGCCAACCCAGAAAAGGTAAAAGCAGTCGAGGACATGAGCCCGGCGAAGACCCTCAGAGAGATGCAGAAGCTCACCGGGCGCGTGACTGCGCTAGGGCATTTCATTTCCAAGCTGGGGGAATGAGCGTTGCCCTTCTTCAAGCTGAAGAAGAAGGGCCCCTTTGAATGGACTGAAGAGGCCGACAAGGCATTCCAGGATCTCAAGAGGTACTTGACCAGCCCCCCGGTGATGGTGGATCCGCGCCCTCAGGAGCCCCTGGTGCTCTACCTTGCGGCCACCCCCTACTTTGCCAGCGCAGCCCTGGTGGCTGTTAGGGAGGAGCGTAGGATCAAGGCTGCAGCAACTGTCCGGGCTAAAGCAAAGCAAGGCCAAGAGGGCCTCACAGAGACCGCGGCTGCAACCGAGAAGGACCAGCCACAGAAGGGAAGCACACCCGGAACAGAGGAGGCCCCTCCTCCAGGCGACCAGTCGCTGGGGGCTCCATTGTCTTGGGAGGCGCTCCGGCCTCCGGAGGACACTGGCGGCACTAGCACTCCCAACCTAGTCGAGCACCCTGTGTACTTCATCAGCACGGTGTTACGGGACGCAAGGGCGCGGTACCCCATGCCTCAGAAACTCCTCCTCGCGCTATTGGTGGCCTCGCGCAAGCTGTGGCACTACTTCCAAGGCCATCCCATCAAGGTTGTCTCAGCATACCCCTTGGAAAGGGTGCTCAGGAGCCCCAACTCAGCTGGAAGAGTCGCTGAGTGGAACATCGAGCTGCAAGCGTTTCAGATAGAATTCAGCACAACCAGAGTCATCAAGGGGGGTGCGCTTGCGGACTTCATGGCGGAATGGGCAGAGGCGCCAGGCCTCGAGGCCGGTGAGGATCGATCGCTCTCCCCAAGGAGCGAGGCACCGGACGGATGGGTCATGTACTTCGACGGGGCGTTCTCCCGACACGGCGCAGGGGCTGGTGCGGTACTCGTGTCCCCCACCCAAGACAAGCTTTACTATGCCGTGCAACTCTATTTTCAGCACGGGGGAAAGGTCTCCAACAACATAGCAGAATATGAAGGCCTGATAGCAGGCCTGAAGGCTGCAGTCGCCCTGGGGGTGAAGCGCCTCACCATCAAGGGTGATTCGCAGCTCCTCGTCAACTTCTCCAACAAAGTATACGAACCAAAGGACGAGCACGTGGAAGCCTACCTCGCGGAGGTCCGCAGGATGGAGAAGCAGTTTGGGGGGCTCGAGTTGCAGCATGTGCCTCGCGGCACCAATCAAGAGGCTCATGAGATCACAAAAAGGGCATCCCGGCGGCTACCTCAGGAGCCCTGCGTCTTCAAGGAGCGGCTCTTCAAGCCCTCGGCGACGCCATCACTGTCAAGCACGGCGCAGCCTCGGGGGGAGCTCCCCCAGCCGCCTGCCTCTGGAGCCCCGGTCTGCGGCCCGACATCAGGAGCACGCCTGCTCCTAGCGCTGGAACCTCAGGAGGGGTGCTGGATCACGGAGCTCAGGAGTTACCTAACACGAGGCACGTTGCCAGAAAAGGAGGAGGAAGCGGAGTGTTTGGCACGGCAGGCCACAACATACTGCCTTAAGGATGGGGAGCTCTACCGAAGACGACTGAATGATGTGTCCCTATGTTGCATTTCCAGGGAGCAAGGGAAGGAGCTACTGGCAGACATACACGGTGGCGACTGTGGGCATCACTCGTCTTCACAAACTCTCGTTGGCAAGGCGTTGCGCAGCGGGTTCTATTGGCCCACGACACTCAATGGCGTTGTGGAACTGGTGAAAGCTTGCGAGGCCTGTCAGTTCCATGCAAAGCAGATCCATCAGTCGGCGGGAGGTCTGCAGACTATACCCCTCTCATGGCCCTTCGCAGTCTGGGGACTGGATATCCTGGGCCCGTTCCCTCGGGCGCTAGGGGGCTACCGCTACCTCTACGTAGCCGTGGACAAATTCACAAAGTGGGCTGAGGTGGAAGTTGTCCGCACCATCCTCGCAGGCTCCGCGGTCAAGTTCATCAAGGGCCTCGTGAGCCGATTGGGGGTGCCGAACCACATCATCACCGACAACGGTTCGCAGTTCACCAGTAACCTCTTCAAAACATACTGTGCTAACCTTGGAACGCATATATGCTACGCTTCGGTGGCGCACCCGCGAAGCAACGGACAGGCCGAGCGAGCCAACGCAGAGGTCTTGAGGGGCCTCAAGACCAGGACCTTCAAGAAGAAGCTGGAGGCATGCGGCAGGGGCTGGTACGACGAGCTCTAGTCCGTGCTGTGGTCAATCCGCACAACCGCAACCAAGCCGACTGGCGAGACCTCATTCTTTCTGATTTATGGAGCTGAAGCCGTTCTCCCTCACGAGGTCAGACGTCGTTCCGCGCGGGTCCTGGCGTCCGACGAAGCGCAGCAGGACGCCATGCGGGGGACGGATCTCTTGCTGGGGGAGGAGCATCGCCGAGAAGCCGCGCTGTGGGCAGCAAGGTACCAACAAGCACTGAGACGATACCACTGCCGCAACATCCGCCCCAGGACTCTCGAGGTAGGGGACCTCGTGCTCAGACAGGTTCTCTCCAGGGAGGGGCTGCATAAGCTCTCTCCCATGTGGGAGGGCCCGTTTAAGGTTGTTCATGTTTCCAGGCCCGGCTCTGCACGCTTGGAGACCCAGGAAGGGGTGCCCGTCCAGAACGCGTGGAACATCCAACATCTCCGAAGGTTTTACCCATGAAAAAGGCCAGGTGCCTGTGAACAAGGCGAATGCCTGTGAAGTTGCAGTGTTTTGGGAAAAGGCTCGGTGCCTGTGAAGAAGGCGAATGCCTGTGAAGTTGCAGTGTTTTGGGAAAAGGCCTGGTGCCTGTGAAGTAGGCGAACGCCTGTGAAGTAGTTGTGTTTTGGAAAAGGCCCGGTGCCTGTGAAGAAGGCAAACGCCTGTGAAGCTCGCCGCCCGTGACACTCTCACGTAATAATGAGTGGGGCTGTACACGCCCCGGAGTCTCCGGAGTGCCGCCCTCGGGCCTCGGGGGCTCCCGCCCACGCCCAGTGGCAGCACTTAGCTCCGCGCTGGTGAGAAGACGTCGAAGACTAGACTAGGTGTCGGACGCGGCTTCTTTCTTTGCTTTCCGCAGTTGGCTTGTTTGTTCCTATTTGAAGTTTTTCTGAAGCTGTTGCCATTTCGAGCTTGCAACCCTTCGTCCGTTTCACTTGTTTGTTTCGTTTTCTCCCACACAAAGTCTCATGAGGGGGGAGCATGGGCACCCTCGCGAGTGTTTTTTCTGCCCAGTAATTTGGAACTTCCCTGTTCGAGTCCGCTGCGGGAGCACCCCTCCCAGTCCATGCCCCACGGGCATCGTGACACGATCACGGGGCTTGGGTTGGTTCCCCTCACTACCAAGGCTGGAGACTACCCCTGCTGACTAAACTCTGCAGGACACAAGGCGCAGGACGAGGCACTAGCCTCGGGAGGTGAGGACCGCGACGAGCCCCCCCCCCCAACATAAGTAATTTCCACGCATAGGCACACAGAATGAAAACATAGAGCATAAACAGTAGAAACAATGCACCAATTAAAGCAAGAACAGTTCAGCACGCCCCGTGGGGCAACGAATTACATTCTTTTCACGCAGGAGAGAAAAGAAGGCAAAAGGGGGGACGACTTGCTCGGCGCCAACACTTAGCGAAGGCTCGTACTGCCTCCGGAGCTCAGCTGGATTCTGCCTCCCGCTTCACCAGAGCGAGGTGGCGGGCCGACCCGCTGCCCTCTCCCAGGCGAGTGCGACGACGAGGGAGCTGGTCACGACCACCACTGGAGGAGCTGCCATCCGAAGGGGAGTCGCCAGAGCTTGGCGGATCTCGGGCCCCGCTGCCCGCGCGCCCTCCGCCACCTTCACCCCGACCAATGCCAGGGCTGGGCGCGCGGCCGCGGTCTTCGTCCCAGCATCCGGCATGGCGGTCGTCTTCCCCGAACACCCTCACATAGAGGGTGGCGTCGTCGTCGAACTTGAAGTGCAGAGTGCATCGTCGGCACAGGCCGCGTACGCGGGTAAATGTTTGCCAGCCGCGGGTCAAGGCCGCCTCCCCGGCGGTGGAGACCTCTAGGGTAGCCCAAGAGACCCTGCTGCAGCAACCATCTGCCTGAAGTCAAAGGCCGCCTGGGGCACCAGCTGGAAGCTCACCTATGAAGAAGCGGGGAAGCTGGAGCCAGGTGCCGGTCGGGTCCGCCGACCACACGACAAACTCCGGCAGCACCTCCGCCGAGCGGAAGCGCGGCCTTGGGGGTTGCGCAGCCCCAGCGTACCTCTCGATGGTGACCGGACGCCCACTGCTACGCAGAGGGATGCTTCCACGGCCACGGGAGGCCGCAGCAGGGGCCGTGGGGTGCTTGCGAGGGCGGCCCCGGCCGCGCTTGGTCGGAGGGGAGCCGGGCCCTTCCTGGCGAGCCTTCCCTTTCTCCGCGGCCGAGAACCTCTTTGGCGGGGCCATGGGGATGGCGAGCGGCCGAGAAGAAGACGAAGAGTAGCAAGGAGGGATGAACCGGAGGGGCTCACACCGTTCCGTACATATAGCCGAGGGAGGCCAACCGACGGCCTCCACGATCACAGGTAATCATGACCCGTTTTGCATGCAAGGACTTGTCAAATCGTGTTGTTACTGAGGCGTCGTGGGGGAGCCAGGACGCCCACGTCCAATCAACCGCCATGCGGCGCCGTAGGCCGCAGGCTATTGGGGCCCGTGGCGCTTCGCACTTGCCTCTTCGCTTCTCTGCTAAGCCAAGTCCAAGCGCGCCTTGGGCCCGGGGGCTACTGTCGGTGTTCTGGGAACGGGGGTACCTAGACTTGCATGCCTGCGGCCTGCGGCGTGGCTCAAGGAGTGGCTCAGTACGGCCCATCTTCGTCAACACATGCTCAAGACCCTCGCGAGGGGCCAAGCCTCGCGGGGCGGACGACCGGAGACTTCCTCAGGCACGGCCTCGTCAGGCTGGCTCGTGAGGAGGCGGAGAGATCAAGGTGGGGTACCTCACGAGGTGCCCGTGATGTAAGCCATGACGACCAAGGCCAGGCGGGCGCCGGCCTGCGCAGAGTCCTTGTTTCCTCTTTGGTGCAAAGGGGGCAAGCGCAGGCGAGGGTATCAAGCAAAGGCAACCATTTCGGTGCAACAAGACCAAGACCAGCAGGGCGGCAGGATGAAGGTCATCGTGGAGCCCAAGCCGACGTCATCGTCAGGGTCTTTGGCAGGCGAGGACCAACTTTAGTCAGGATAAGTGTACTAGATGTTCCCCTTCAAAATGGCCAATTGTTGGTGCCCTTTCGGCTCAATATTTGGGAAGAGACCCGGGGCCTTCGCCTATAAATAGGACTAGCCACCCACAGGGTAGGGGGGATCAGATCCACATCTGAGACATAGAGAGAGAGAGAGAGCAAGAGAGGCGACTGAACTCCCCTAGCAGTTCATCGCCCCAGCCAAGAACAGACCCTCGTGAGGCTGTTCTTCCCTTGTACTGTTCTTCGTCAGCCCCAGAGGCAATCCACCACACCACAAACTGGAGTAGGGTATTACACCACAATGGTGGCCTGAACCAGTATAAATCTCGTGCCCTTGTGTTGCTCTTCGTGTAGTTTTAGATCCTGGCGAGGCGGTGAGACATGGGTAGGCTGGAGGTGTGATCCCCGCGCGCACCCTAGTGTTCGAACTTTGAGGGTATGTCGGAACCCGAAATCCGACAACCGCTGGCTAGGAGGAGGAGCAGATGGAGGGATGGGAGAGTGGCACGTAGGGGAGTGATATTTGGACCAGCACGGAGCATGCGCAGTGCAACGAGCCGGTGCCCTCGTCCGTATTGCGTCGTCGGATGACCGGGGACTATGCGGAGCTCGAGCGCCCGCCTTGCCTACCCGCGACCGCACATGTGCGACGCGAAGGGCGAGGTTCTCGTCGTCCTCCTAGCATAGCAGGGCGTTGTAGTTGACGGTGTCTGCCCCGCTGTCGAATCCCCTGCCGAGCGTGCAGCTTGAACTTGACATGGAGAGGGGAGGAGGCGAGACGGAGATTCGAGAGTCCGAGAGTGTCGACCGGGGTGTAAGGTTCATCCGGGATGGGGTATATGTGGGGACGGGGTGGCCCAGCGTGGGCCCGTCTGATGTGGCAGAAACATTCGTGCTCGTCCGAGCCATCTCATGTGCAGCCCATATATGGGCTGTATATGGAGGGTATCGGTCAACTCGGACGTATAGAGGTGGCTTAAGGGGTCTGCTTGGGTCACGTTTTTCTGACTGGTCAATGATCGGACCACTTAGGACGGACTGTAGATGCTCTAAAGGACTGGTCCTGCAAGGCTGACCAGGGATCTGCACCAACCTCAGCTAAGCTGATCCTAGACAGTCATCACCATTTCTAATGTTCTGCATTCTGTTTTTCCATTTAACAGCTAGCCAGAGCACCATGACCCACACACTGTTTGGTAGCAGCTCCAGAATTTGCTACAGTAGCGCATCTCCTCGAGCTCCAAGAAAGGCCGCAAACAGCTAGTGTCTTACCCTTCTGTTTTCTCTAGGCTTTCCTCTTTTGGTCCGTTCCTAGTGAAGAGATTTAAGTATCACGTCGCTCACATGGAGCTAGCAGTAGAGCAGAAAGATACTCCTGTGCACAGTTGTACTGCCCCAGAAGATAAATTGCGGTAGTTCCTGGAAAGGGGCACGGCGAGGGCCCGTCGACCAGGTCAAGCCGCTAGCTGTCGAGGCAGGATTGGCCAAGCATCCAGCAATGCTAATATAATCCTATCGCAGGGTGATTGTTTATGGTTTAGGTTCTTGTTTAGTACTATGACAGGACATCCTTGGAGCAGAACTACCGATGGCGAATTAAAATAGTGGAGCAGATTGGATAAATGCGTCTCGAGCGGGTTTGTTGAAACTGATGATCTGTGTCGTGTGAAGATTTTGGTTTCTTTAAGGTAGACCAATCTCGAGAACATGACTACATGAGCGCTGGATGTACTTAATTGTGATCAGAATCAATATTTGGTGACATAATTAACGTGCATATGTGAGCGCCCCCTAAAAAGGGCCCAAAGATGATCTTCAAATTCGTATATGTGGCAATTATTATGGACAGCACCTCCTCCGCTGCTTGTCTACGGCTGCCTCGGACCACTGCCCCTTGCTCATCGACTGTGCGACCCGCGGCGCGAGCAAGCGCCGCTTTCACTTCGAGCGATTCTGGCCCAAGCTCAACGGCTTCCACGACACTGTGCATGAGGCCTGGAACGCCGTGCCACCCGACACCGACCCGTTCCGGCGCATCTATACCAGACTCAAGGCCACGACACGTCGACTGCAAAGCTGGGGGGCGCGCACCACTGGCAACATCTCTCTTCAATTGCAAATTGCGCGCGAGCTCATCTTCCGCCTGGATGTGGCCCAAGATCACCGCCCCCTCACGCCGGCCGAGGGATGGTTGCGCCGCGAGCTCAAGCGAGCTTACCTCGGTCTCGCTTCCCTTGAGCGATCTATCCTCCGGCAACGGGTTCGCCTCCGTTGGCTCCGTGATGGCGACACTAACGTCGCGTTCCTTAAGATCCAGGCTGCCCACCGCGCACAGAAGAACTACATGGCCGGCATCCGGGTGGGCTCGCAAGTCCTCACCGATGACGTGGACATGGCGAAAGCTGCATTCGAGTATTTCACCTCCATTCTTGGCTCCTCTACCCAAAGAGAGCACTCCCTCGACCTAGATGGCATCAACCCCCGCCACTTTGATCTCCTCGACCTTGAGCAACCTTTCATGGAGGATGAATTTTGGAACGCCGTGAAGAATCTGCCTACGGGCAAAGCACCCGGACCGGACGGGTTCACGGCGGAATTCCTGCGTGGGTGCTGGACCACGATTAAGTCCGACATCTGTGAAGCCTTCGACAAGCTTTTCGCCATGAATGGCATGGGATTCCAGAAGCTCAATGAAGCATTGCTTGTTCTGCTTCCCAAGAAACCGGACGCATCCGCGCTCTCTGACTATAGGCCAATCAGTTTGATCCACATCGTCGCCAAGCTTTTCGCCAAGGTCCTCTCCCTTCGTCTGGTGCCTAGGATGAGCCAGATCGTCTCCACCAACTAGAGCGCATTCATTGCCGGCCAGAGTGTGCACGACAACTTCCTCCTTGTCCAGCAAATGGCGCGCCTGCTTCACAATCTCAAGGCCCCACACATCCTTCTCAAGCTCGACATTGTGAAGGCTTTCGACACTGTCTCTTGGCCCTTTCTTCTTCAAGCACTTCGCCACCTTGGCTTCGGACATCGCTGGTGCGAATGGGTATGCATCCTAGTCTCCACTGCATCCACGTGGGTTCTCATCAACGGCAACCCAGGCCCTCCGGTGGACCATGCTTGCGGGCTCCGCCAAGGCGATCCGATATCTCCGCTCCTCTTCGCGATCGTGATCGACACCCTGAACTCCCTCCTCCAGCATGCGGTCCGCGCGAGCATGTTGCAACGGCTTACCAACCGCCATGCCGCCTCCAGCATCTCTCTCTACGCCGACGACGTGGTCATCTTCTGCCACCCGACCACCACGGAGCTTGCTACCATCCGCGAGCTGCTTCGGATCTTCGGCGAGGCCTCGGGTCTCCGCATGAATTTTCTTAAGTGCTCGTCCACCCCCATACAGTGCGATGACGAGGTGGCTCCGATCATCAGCTCCACGCTCGCGTGCGCAGTCAATAGCTTCCCCTTGGTATACCTGGGCCTCCTACTGTCCGTGCGCCAGACACCCTCCTCGTCCTTGATGCCGCTCGTGGACAAGATCTCACGGAAGCTGGCCATTTGGAAAGCCGCACTCCTGACCCGTGGTGAATGCCTTGCGCTCGTGCGTCATGTGCTCTCTGCCATGCCCGTGCACATCCTCATGGCCATCGCCATCAACCCGACTATTCTCAAGAAGATCACGCGGATCATGCACGACTTTCTGTGGCATGGACGGCGTGACGCGAGATCCAGCAGCTGCCTCGTTAGCTGGCCGCGCGTCTGTCGACCTCTCGAGTTCGGCGGCCTGGGCGTGTGTGACTTGCACCTCGCTGAGATTCCCCTATGCTGCTGCTGGCTTTGGCTCAAAGCCACCGACCCCTCGCGGCCTTGGCATCATCTTCAGCTACCAATCGACGATGTGACGTCCAGCTTCTTCCGCGCATCCACAACCTGGCACCTTGGCGACGGGAGAACCTGCCTCTTTTGGAGCGACCACTGGCTCGACGGCCAGGCCGTCTCCGACCTCGCTCCCGGCCTTTTCACTCTTGTGCCAAACCGGCGCAGGCGGCAAACCCTGGTTCGGGAGGGCCTTGAGCAGCATGCCTGCACGCGCGACATCCTGGCACGCTTGGACTCCCGGAGGTTCTTGAGTACGTCAATCTTTGGCGTAAGCCCCAAGGCGTGACCCTAACCACCACGCCTGACACGATATCCTGGCGTTGGACGACAAATGGCAGCTACTTGGCCAAATCTTGCTATCATGTTCTCTTCCATGGATCCACTACGCCGCCCTCATGGAAGCTTCTATGGAAAAGCTGGGCACCTATCAACAGCAAGTTTTTTCTCTGGCTTGCCTCCCTGGACCGGTGCTGGACGACCGAACACCGTGCACGCCATGGCCTCACACATGACGCCGTTTGCATCCTATGTCATCAGGAGACAAAATCCATTGACCACCTCTTAGCTGGATGTGTATTCACCCGGGTCACCTGGCACGAAATCCTGGCCTGGTGCAGGCTCTCCACCCCACCCATGGATAGCGTGACGACCTTCTTCGCTTGGTGGGCGCTCGCGACCGACACCTCACCGAGTGGCCTGCGCAAAGGGTTCAACTCCATCGTCGCTCTTACCGCTTGGGCCATCTGGAAGCACCGCAACGCCGTCATCTTCGACGGCCTTCATCCCTCTACCAATGATCTTGTGCTTTCCATCCAAGATGACGCTCGCCTACGGGCTAAGGCTGGCGCGAAGGGACTAGTCGCTATTATTCCTGTAACCTGATCATATGTAACGAGGCTGAGCACCCTCCTTCCCCTGCTCGCTGCATCCCTTCAGACGCCTTCAGGTGTATGTCTGCATGGATGCCACTTGTACCAACTTCTTTCCCACTATATCAATGAAATGATACGCTGCTAAGCGTATTCACAAAAAAAATTATGGACAGCCAGGGAAGTCATCATGTTGTATTCACATTACAGACATGATTCTTCTTTCTCTGTTAGAGTATCTCTAACAGATAATGCAAAATAGGACAGCTGCCTAAAATATCGATTTTATGGTATTTGGGCTCCAAAATAGTGCTATAGCAGATGGCCTATCACTATACGTTGCTGCAACTTTTTTTTTGGGCAGCCTGAAATTTTTGCCTCCTATCATGCAAATTTGCGGCAGCTATTTGCAGCGGGCATGCGGCTGCCACAAAACAAAAACGAAACCACGTGTACCCAGCCATCAGGCTGAAAGTTCAAGCGAGTGGCCAGCGTCCCCTCCCCCCGATCGTTGTTGGTGGATTCTTCGCCACCAATGCCTCCGCGCTAAGCCCCGACTCAGGCAGCCGCTGCGCCAATTCGGAGATCGATGGAGAGACCTAAACACAGAGAGTCCGTTTGTATATATTGAATTCAATAGAGAATGGAACATTCCATGTAGAGAGTACTAGACTTAATATCCATGCCTCAATTTTGTGGGGATTGTGAAATAAGAAGTGGGACCATCCATGGCTTCCGTAATTCATATCTAGATGGCGTTGAATTCGTGTCAAACAAGATTTGGAAGACTACATGCTCTATATTGATTCAATTTTTGTGATGTATGTATGTGGGCGGTCATATGCATGAATACATACGAAGTATTCTAGCAACCCTAGGGGTTATCATATACATTTGATTTTTCTTAAATAACTTAATGTGGATATCATGAAACGTGAAATTCAAGTTAGAATTGGAGATCACTATATCACACAATCACTCTCTCATTCAAAAAATCATGATAAATCAATTATTTTTCCCGAACGACCAAGTATTTGCCCGGAAATACGAGCATGTAATACATACGGATTCTTTAAGAAAATACATATAGATTCGTTTGCTAACTAAATAAAAAGATTCGTCTGACAACTAAGCTAAAGATTTGTTTGCATTTCCAAATGGAAGCACACCCAACAGCGGACCAAGCTCGTGTCGTGGTGGTGCCGCGTGTGTGCAGTACGCATATTTACCATACAAAAAAACAGAATGGTGACACTTATTTGCGAAATTCCCACTTTAGCATAGACAACTTCAAAGTCTCTCCCCCCCCTCCTAGCCCAGCCTCCGTGTTACGAATCGAAATATCTTTCGGCCCTGCAAAATTCCCCTTATGTCGCTTGCACATAAAGGCCGCAACAGTGCAGCCGTTGGCCGTTGAGATCGACTACTTGCCATCGTAGTGCTGCTGGTAACCATGTGACGACCATGATTGAGTTGATCTACCGCTCCTTCGGAGCTCTTAGATGGCGTGACGACGACGACTATTACTGCAACCTCGACCTACGCGGCGTCAACGAGGACATCCGAAGGCCATTCCTACCCGGCACGGTGACCACCTTGGCCCAATGAGCAGTCGATCAGGATACACCTCCGTCCACACTAGGTGTTTGAGGAAAAGGCTCAAAGGCAAATATTTTGGTATCTCAATTTTGTTGTTGCAACATAGGAGTTCTGCGTAATGAAACATATCAATGATTTTTTTATCATTTCATGCCATGTATATCATTTTGGCATAGTTCCGGCAGCAATTTATGTTTACTTCCTAGATTAACCTATTAATTCGGTGCCCAGTGTTTTCACTGTGCTTTTGCTTATTTAGAAAAAACAATTTTATGCCCTTACAAAAATCCGGAAAAAAAACAGCGGAAGTTTGACATCTAGAAGTATTCACCAACAACTGACATAGGCCGTGGGGTCACAAATACCCCTTTGGCACGTGGTGGTGGCGCGGCGGGCCTGCGTCGGCCTGCCGTGGGATCCCTGGTGCCCGTTCCACCGTCTATCGGTCCCTATGTCTTTATATACCTTTAAAATCCTCCATTATTTTTATGCCCTAATCCGATGCCGGCGTCCGCCATTTTTTGTGACGATCCAAACTGGAGGCCATTTCCGATACTATGCCGGGGGAGGAATTCTTCTCGATGGCCATCTCCATCAACTAGAAGTCCATCATGATAGCCCGTGAGTAGTGTCCTTTGGACTATGATTCCGTAGTAGTAGCTACATGGTTTTGTTTATCCTTCTTCTCAATACAAAGATGATATGAGTTGCCCTATATGATTGTGATCCATCTGATGTAATATATTGGTATGTTTGTTGGGATATGATGAATTGTACTTTATGATCATATTTATCCATCCATATTTTTTAGATCTATTTGGTTTCTTTGCTGCATTATCTTATTTATATATGATCTCCCATCTATTGTTCTTCCGTTTGGCCAAGTTTGGTGTTTGATCTTCACGAGGGTGTTGTGTATGATCGTTTGGTTAAACCTTGCAAGTAATCTACCACGCTGACAGAAAGTGAAAAAGGCTTGTATTGTGTTGTTGCCACTATGGATAAAATGATGGTTGCGTAGTTATCCTTTAAAATGTAGGGTGAAGCCAATATACCATCCACTTCATATCATCATGTTGGATAATGATCAATATCAAGATCACGAGGGTGCCATATTATC
>NC_041391.1:445363070-445367683 GCF_002162155.2 Triticum dicoccoides | reverse complement strand
TTGGATAATGATCAATACTGGGACGTGATGCTCATATGTTGATTATGCCATGGATAGTCATAGTAATGTTGTAATTTAACCGGTGGTCAATTGTAATTTGTTTACCATGCCATGCTTTGTTTTTGGGAGAAATCACTAGTGAACGTATGGACCTTAGTCCATTATGTATCTATGAGACTTTCAATCTCAATCAATGCTCTTTTAATTTATTGCTTTTGCATTTTTTTCAACTTTCCATCAAATCCATGTCTTTTTAATCCTTTGTAACTAGGAAGCTAGTGGGACTAACAATCTCACTAGTCCTGTTGGGGACCGAGGAAGTTTCATATCTTTGTGTGCAAGGGTTTCTCATTTGTTGTGTTATTGAGCTCATGTTGGTTCAATAAACCTTGAGGTCACTTGAGGGAAATTGCTACTTGGTACAAACCCTTCCACTTTGGGGCCAACGTCTTCCTAGTTATGAGGAAACAAGCCATTTTGTAATGTCGTTGCTAGGGAGATTACATCATAATTATAGGTCCTACATTCGTTTACTTTACTCCCTTGTTTTCTATATTACTTAGTTACTTTTGTTGCTTCTTTTTTTGCCTTTTGCTTTTTAAAAACTCTAACAACACACAAAAATATTTGAAGTTCCGGTTAGATACATCTTGATATGGCCTTGAAAAGGCCCAGGGTAGGAGTTGTAGATCTCATAGATAGAGACAATTTGGAGAAATTGTTTGGTCATATGAGTGTTTTGAGAGTCTTCCCTTATAAATCAATAGTTGAATTAACTTCTAGCTATGTAGTGACATATTATGCTAGTTCAAGAACTAGAAGATAAGTTTGTTGGGAATCATTGCATTTAAAACAAAAAAATCCTAGGAATCCACCCAAGATCTAACCTACTAGATGCTAGCAACAAGTGGGGAAATTCTACATACCCTTGTAGATCGAAAGCGGAAATTTTCTAACGAACATGGTTGGCGTAGTCGTACTCTTCGCGATCCAATCCGATCCAACACCGCACGAACGACACCTCCGATATATGCACATGTATGGCTCAGTGATGTCTCCTTCTTGATCCATCAAGTGAGAGGGAGAGGTAGATAGGATCTAGGCCTGACAGTGTGGTGGTGGAGTTATGGTGGAACTCCAGCAGAGCTTCGCTAAGAATTGTGCAGACGAGGGACATATGGAACGAGGGGGAGGCTGTCGGCAACTGGATGTCAGGTGTTGCGGACATCCCCTCCCTCCTCTATTAATAGGCATGAGAGGTGAGGCTTGGCCCCTCCCCCAAGCCTCTAAGGGCTGCGAACCAAAGGGGGAAAGAAATCTCCTACTTCCTTCCCCGCCGATTGTGAGCCCTCCTTTTTAGGGATCTTGATATTATCCCTTCGGGACTTGATCTTATTGCTTTTAGGGGTAATTTTGGTGCCTATGGACCAGAGGTGTTGCGCCTTGGCCCACCACCCACATCCATGTGGGTCGCTCTATGCAGGTGTGCCCCACTCTGGAACCTTCTAGAATCTTCTTGGTACAATACTAAAAAATCCTGAACTTTCCTGGTAACCCAAAAAATACTTTCCATATATGTTTTCTTTGTCTTCGGACCACCTGAAGCTCCTCGCGATGTCCCAGATCCCATCCAAGACTCTGAACTATCTTTGATATCACCATTATGAATATTCCATTACTAACCTAGTGTTATCAAACGTTAAGTGTGTGACCCTACAGTTCGAGAACACACGGATATGATCGAGACAACTCTCCTATCAATGATCAATAGCGGGACTTGAATGCCCATAATGGCTCCCACATATTCAACGAAGATCTTTATCATTTTAACCACAATGTCGAGGGTTGCAGCAATCTCATATTCCATTCCCTTTGTCTCGCGATATTTTACTTGCCCGAGATACGATCGTCGGTATCACCATACCTAGTTCAATCTTGTAACAGCAAGTTTTCTTTACTCGCTTCATAGTACAATATCCTTGTGAGCAAACACATTTTTCACATGCTTGCAAGCTACTTAGGATGTTGTATTACCAAGAGGGCCCAGAGAATTCCCTTCGTTACATGGAGTGACAAATCCAAGTCTTGATCCATGAAACCCAACTAGTACCTTCCGAGATACCTGAATAGCACCTTTATGATCACCCAGTTATGAAGTGATGGTTGGCACCCACAAAGCATTCTTCTAGTATTAGGGAGTGACATGATCTCATGGTCTAAATAAATAGATACTTGACATTAAGAAAGTTGTAGCAAATGAACTAAGTGACACAATCAGATGATAAGCTTATGATTGGGTATGTCCATCACATCATTCTCCTAATGATGTGATCTCATTATTAAATGAAAACTCATGTATATGGTTAGGAAACTTTAACCATCTTCAATCAAATAGTAGAGGCTCACTAGAGACACAGTGTTTGTTTATGTATCCACACATGTATTTGAGTTTCAGGTTAACTAAATTATAGCATGGAGAACGAACACTTATCAAGAACAAAGAAATATGAAAATAACAATTTTATTATTGCCTCTAGGGCATATTTTTAATATTCTCCCGCTTGCACTAGAGCCAATAATCTACTTTACACTGTAACAAATATAACACCCATGGAGTTCTGGTGGTGATCATGTTTTGCTCGTGAAATAGGCTTAGTCAACCGATGTACAACTTTCAAATCCGTATGTAACTTTGATAATCTTTATGTCTACAACGCTCTACTTGGAGCTACTCCAGCGGACTGCTTCACCATTCAAAAAAACATGCATTCGGATTGAGACTTTGAGTCATCCGGATCAGTGTCAAAGCTAGCATCGACAAAACCCTTTAAAATGAGCTCTTCATCACCTCCATAAACGAGAAACATTTCCTTAGTCCTCTTTAGGTACTTAAGGATATTTTTTACCGTTGTCTAGTATTTCACTCCTGGATCACTTTGGTACCTACCAACCATACTAATGGAAAGGCGCACATCAGGTCTAGTGCACAAATGGCATACATGATAGAGCCTATGGTTGAGGCAAAGGAGACGACTTTCATATTTTATCTTTCTTCTGTCATAGTTGGACATTGAGTCTTACTAAACTTCATACCTTGCAACATGGGCAAGTGTCGGAATTGGGGCTCCGCGGACCCAAGGAAAGGTTCGAACTCTGGGGTGTGCATGGAGAACTTCACTAGGCTATGGCTTGCTGCACTCTGCATCATGGCCTTGCTCCGATGTGTTCGAAGAAGAGGGAAGGAGGAAGGAACACGATGATTTACCCAAGTACGGGCCACCTTGCGATGTAAGACCCTACTCATGCTTTGTGGTGGATTGTCTCTTGTGAGGGCTCAGGGTTTGACCTGGACTCAATCGATCGATCCGTCTCTACGGTGGAGACTAACCTATACTGGCCTTAGTCCTTTTCCCCTGAAAACTCTAGGCGAGAAGGGATGCCACAACGGCCAAATTCGAGGGGGGGGGGGCAGGAGTACACCCTACCTGACTAAAGGTGCTCTTCGCACTGGTACGCGTCGGTGCTATACAAACGACTTTTAACCCCTTTCCGCGACGGCATTTGGAACTGTCACCAAGTGAGTGTGGGCGATAGGGGGTCCTTCCCACATGTCCCAGAAACCGTCGGGGATAGAGGGCCTTGGTGCATACAGTTGTCCCTATATAACCGTTTCCGACATCTCGAATATCCCAAACACTTGATCCTTGCTACTCGTTTGTGCTCGCATTGCCATCGTAGTCGAAGTTTTGTGGTTTTACCTAAAACCAGGCAGATCAGGCACGTGCCAAACTGGCTCTACCTTTACGATGCCTAGCACCTCACAAACAGTTCATGATTATATACCGTGTACGATAGGTAGAAAATCACACACATTTAGTTTCCCGCACCATATGTGATAGTGTCTGACATCACACACGCTTTGCAAACGGCAACTGTGTGCACTGTTACACACGTTTCCTCTCCATGAACCATGTCATATTAAGATGTATATCACACACGATGTGCTTTATTAACCGTGCGCGCCGTAATGACCTGCACACCATAATTTTGCCCTAATTTAATTGCTGCTATTTAAAATTGTACCTAATTTAAACTTGAAAGTAGGCTATAGCTTTATTCATATCCATCAGGTTCAAACAACCAATTCATTATTCGGTTCACAGGTACATATGTTTAAGAATTACATAAGCACCAAATAAAGAATGGTGAACCAGGGTTCTATAGTTGTACTATTACAGATGGTAAAGAAAGATGCGACAGACATTCTACTTGCTGAGCAAGGTGAAGCGGAATGGCCCTATTGTGCTCGCTGATAAGTCTCCAACGTATCTATAATTTTTGATTGCTCCATGCTACTTTATCTACTGTTTTAGGCAATATTGGGCTTTATTATCCACTTTTATATTATTTTTGGGACTAATCTATTAACCGGAGGCCCGGCCCAGATTTGCTGTTTTATGCCTATTTTAGTGTTTTGAGGAAAAGGAATATCAGACGGAGTCAAAACGGAACGAAATCAACTGGAGAATTATTTTTGGAAGGAAAGCAACCCAGGGAACTTGGAGTGCACGTCAGGGGAGATACGGGCTGCCCACAAGGGTGGGGTTGCGCCC
>NC_041391.1:445317848-445362487 GCF_002162155.2 Triticum dicoccoides | reverse complement strand
GCGCGCCCCTGCCTCATGGGGCCCCCGTAGCTCCTCCGACGTACCCCCTGCACCCATATATACTCTTGTACCCTAAAACTTCCAGAACCGAAGATAGATCGGGAGTTCCGCCGCCGCAAGCCTCTGTAGCCACCAAAAACCTCTCAGGATCCCGTTCCGGCCCCCTACCGGTGGCCATCTTCATCATCCCGGCGCTATTCATGACGAGGAGGGAGTAGTTCACCCTCGGGGCTGAGGGTATGTACCAGTAGCTATGTGTTTGATCTCTCTCTCTCGTGTTCTCTCTCATGTTCCATCTATGGCACAATCTTGATGTATCCCGAGCTTTGCTATTGTAGTTGGATCTTATGATGTTTCTCCCCCTCTACTCTCTTGTGATGAATTGAGTTTCCCCTTTGAAGTTATCTTATCGGATTGAGTCTTTATGAGAACACTTGATGTATGTCTTGCCGTGATTATCTGTGGTGACAATGGGATATCATGTGCCACTTGATGTATGTTTTGGTGATCAACTTGCGGGTTTCGTGACATTGGGAACCTATGGATAGGGGTTGGCACACGTTCTTGACTCTCCGATAGAAATTTTGGGGCACTCTTTGAAGTACTTTGTGTTGGTTGGATGAATCTGAGATTGTGTGATGCATATTGTATAATCATGCCCATGGATACTTGAGGTGACAATGGAGTATCTAGGTGACATTAGGGTTTTGCTTGATTTGTATCTTAAGGTGTTATTCTAGTACGAACTCTTTTATAGATTGATTTGAAAGAATAACTTTGAGGTGGTTTCCTACCCTACCATAATCTCTTCGTTTGTTCTCTGCTCTTAGTGGCTTTGGAGTGACTCTTTGTTACATGTTGAGGGCTTGTTATATGATCTATCTATGTTATTATTATTGAGAGAACTTGCACTAGTGAAAGTATGAACCCTAGGCCTTGTTTCCTATCATTGCAATACCGTTTACGCTCACTTTTATCATTAGTTACCTTGCTGTTTTTATTATTTCAGATTACAAAAACCTTTATCTACCGTCCATATTGCACTTGTATCACCATATCTTCACCGAACTAGTGCACCTATACAATTTGCCATTGTATTGGGTGTGTTGGGGACACAAGAGACTTTTTGTTATTTGGTTGCCGGGTTGTTTGAGAGAGACTATCTTCATCCTACGCCTCCTACGGATTGATAAACCTTAGGTCATCCACTTGAGGGAAATTTGCTACTGTCCTACAAACCTGTGCACTTGTAGTCCCAAAAACGTCTACAAGAAGAAGGTTGTGTAGTAGACATCAAGCTCTTTTCTGGCGCCGTTGCCGGGGAGGTTAGCGCTTGAAGGTATATCTTTAGATCTTGCAATCGAATCTTTTTGTTTCTTGTTTTAGCACTAGTTAGTCTATAAAAGAAAATTACAAGAAAAAATGGAATTGAGTTTGTCTCATATTCTTCATCTTTTTAATGTCTTTCGTGAAAATGATGGGAAGGAAAATTGTGCTCAAGTACTAGAAGAAGAATTACATAGAATGCTTGGCATAAAATATGTGAATGATGAGCATGATTGCAATGTTGTTAGTATGAATTCCTTGAATATCCATGATGCTAATGATATGCAAAGCCACAAGCTTGGGGAAGCTATGTTTGATGAAGATGATATTTTTTGTCCCCCAAGCTTTGATGAGAAAATTTACTATGATGAAAGCATGCCTCCTATCTATGATGAATATTGTGATGACATGTATGATATAAAGAATAATGATAACCATGAAAGTTGTCATCTTGATCTTAATTTTCAATCACATGATAGTTGTTTTGTTGAGTTTGAGAAGAATTTTGCTTATGTGGAGAGTAGTAAATTTTCTATGCTTGTAGATCATGAAAAGAATGCTTTAGGTGCTGGTTATATTGTTGAATCATTCATGATGCTACTAAAAATTATTATGAGGGAGGAACATATGCTTCTACATATTGCAATAATATCAAGTTTCCTCTCTATGTGCTTAAATTGTTGAAGTTATGCTTGTTTTGTCTTCCTATGCTTGTTGATTATTGTTCCCATAAGTTGTTTCCTCACAAAATCCCTATGCATAGGAAGTGTGTTAGGCTTAAATGTGCTAGTCATATGCTTCATGATGCTCCCGTTATGTTTCAATTCTTATCTTTTACGTGAGCATCATTGTCATCATCATGCCTAGGTAGAAAGGCATTAAAGAAAAGCGCTTGTTGGGAGATAACCCAATATCTATCCTTACTGTTTTTGTGTGTTCACATGATTATGCTACTGTATTAATCATGTTTTATAGCTTTTGTTTCAATAAAATGCCAAGTAAGACCTTTAGGATGGCTTACGGGGATAGTTGTGTTGATCCTGCTGAACATCAGAAACTTTTGCACCCAGTAAATTAGTTTTGTTAATTCACGGAAACGTGATTCGGATCTGATTCTTTTTGATCTGGATTGGTACACGAATTGCTTAGGACTTCCGAATTTGGTAGAATTTTTGGAGTTCCATAAGTATACGTTTGATACAGATTACTACAGACTGTTCTATTTTTGACAGATTTTGTTTTCTATGTGTTGTTTGCTTATTTTGATGAATCTATGAGTAGTATCGGAGGGTATGAACCATAGATAAGTTGGAGTATAGTAGATATTACACCCATATGAATTTAGAATGAGTTCATTATAGTACCTAAGTGGTGGTTTTATTTTCTTATACTAACGGAGCTTACGAGTTTTCTGTTGAGTTTTGTGTTGTGAAGTTTTCCAGTTTTGGGTAAAGATTCGATGGACTATGGTATAAGGAGTGGCAAAGAGCCTAAGCTTGGGGATGCCCATGTCACCCCAAGATATTCAAGAATAGCCAAAATCCTAAGCTTGGGGATGCCCCAGATGGCATCCCCTCTTTCGTCTTCGTTCATCGGTAACTTTACTTGGAGCTATATTTTTATTCACCACATGATATGTGTTTTGCTTGGAGCATCATTTTCTCGTGTTAGTATTTGATTTCTGTTATTTAGATTAATGTGTTGCATCTTTAGTTTTAATAAATAAGTCAAGGATAGCCTTTGCCATGCTTATTTTGCTAGTATACATGTTGTTGTTTGAAAAACAGAAAGTTTACCGCTGTTGCAAAAATCCCCTAGAAAAGTCAGAGAGTGGTATAATGTTGAATATTTTTGCATATTGAGATATCATAAATTTATTACAGTGGGAATTTTAGTTCATAATTTTTGGAGTCAGGGAACTATTGATACTCTTGCATTCTTTACAGACTGTACTGTTTTGACAGATTGTTGTTATGTTTGCGTTGTTTGCATATGTTTGTTTGTTTAATGATTCTATTTGAGGATAGGAGTATTAAATATGCAGAGGCATTTAGTATGCAATGTTGAATAATAATTTTAGTGATTTGTTATAGTAGAAAATGATAAGGTTTTGCATTGGTTTATACTAACCTATCTCACGAGTTCTTGTTGAGTTTGTTGTGAATGAAGCTTTTGATAAAAAGAGAAACCATGATATGAGAGGAATTAAGGAGACACAAAAGTTCAAGCTTGGGGATTCCCAAGTCACTCCCAAGATAATATTTCAAGAAGTCTCAAGCATCTAAGCTTGGGGATGCCCCGGTAGGCATCCCACCTTTCTTCTTCAACAACTATCGGTTAGTATTGGTTGAGCCTAAGTTTTTGCTTCTTCACATGAATTGTGCTATCCTTGCAATGTAGTTTTCTTTAGCCTTGCTTTCTATTTGAATAAAGTATCAAGATCTGAAATTATTAAATGGGAGAGTCTTCACATAGTTGCATAATTATTCGACTACTCATTGATCTTCACTTATATCTTTCGGAGTAGTTTGTCATTTGCTCTAGTACTTCACTTAGATCTTTTAGAGCACGGTGGTGGATTTTTTTTAAAGAAACTATTGATCTCTCATGCTTCACTTAGATTATTTTGAGAGTCGTTAATAGCATGGTAATTTGCTTAATGTTAATATACTTAGTGTTCAAGATATGTGAAACTTTCTTTGAGTGAATTGAATACTAAGATAAGTTTGATGCTTGATAATTGTTTTGAGATATGGAGGTGATAATATCAAAGTCGTGCTAGTTGGGTAATTGTGAATTTGAGAAATTCTTGTGTTGAAGTTTGCATGTCCCGTAACATGCACGTATGGTTAAAGTTGTGTAACAAATTTGAAACATGAAGTGTACCTGGCTTGTGCATCCTTATGAGTGGCGGTCGGGGACGAGCGATGGTCTTTTGCTACCAATCTATCCCCCTAGGAGCATGCGCGTAGTGCTTGATTTTTGATGACTTTTAAATTTTTGCAATAAGTATATGAGTTCTTTTGACTAATGTCGAGTCCATGGATTATTCGCACTCTCACCTTTCCGCCCTTGCTAGCCTCTTCGGTACCGTGCATTGCCCTTTCTCACCTTGAGAGTTGGTGCAAACTTCGTCGGTGCATCCAAACCCCGTGATACGATACGCTCTATCACACATAAACCGCCTTATATCTTCCTCAAAACAGCCACCATACCTACCTATTATGGCATTTCCATAGCCATTCCGAGATATATTGCCATGCAACTTCCATCATCATCATCATGACATACATTACTTTTGTCATATTGCCATTGCATGATCATGACATCGTATTTATGGCAAAGCCACCATGCATTATTTTTTATACATGTCACTCTTGATTCATTGCACCATCCCGGTACACCACCGGAGGCATTCATATAGAGTCATATCTTGTTCTAAGTTTCGAGTTGTAATCCTTATGTTGTAATCAATAGAAGTGTGATGATCATCATTATTAGAGCATTGCCCAAAAAAAGAGAAAGGCAAAAAAAGGCCCAAAAAAAGAAAATAAAAAAGGGGCAATGCTAATATCTCTTTTTCCACACTTGTGCTTCAAAGTAGCACCTTGTTCTTCATGTAGTGAGTCTCATAAGTTGTCTTTTTGTACTAGTGGGAATTTTTCATTATAGAACTTGGCTTGTATATTCCTACGATGGGCTTCCTCAAATGCCCTAGGTCTTCATGAGCAAGCAAGTTGGATGCACACCCACTAGTTTTCTTTTGTTGAGCATTCATAGCTCTAGTGCATCCGTTGCATGGCAATCCCTACTCCTCATGTTGACATCAATTAATGGGCATCTCCATAGCCCGTTGATTATCCTCGTCAATATGAGACTTTCTCCTTTTTTGTCTTCTCCACACAATCCCCATCATCATATTCTATTCCACCCATAGTGCTATATCCATGGCTCGCGCTCATGTATTGCGTGAAGGTTGAAAAAGTTTGAGATTATTTGAGTATGAAACAATTGCTTGGCTTGTCATCGGGGGTATAGAAGTTGGGAACATCTTTGTGTGACGAAACTGAAGCATAGCCTAACTATATTATTTTGTAGGGATGAACTTTCTTTTGCCATGCTATATTGAGAAGACATGATTGCTTTGATTAAGTATGCTTGAAGTATTATTATTTTTGTGTCAATATGAACTTTTGTCTTGAATCTTTCGGATCTGAATATTAATGCCACAATTAAGAAGATATGCATTGAAATTATGCCAAAGTATCACTCTGCATCAAAAATTCTTTTTTATCATTTACCTACTCGAGGACGAGCATTAATTAAGCTTGGGGATGCTCGATACGTCTCCAACATATCTATAATTTTTGATTGCTCCATGCTACTTTATCTATTGTTTTAGGCAATATTGGGCTTTATTAGCCACTTTTATATTATTTTTGGGACTAACCTATTAACCGGAGGCCCAACCCAGATTTGTTGTTTTATGCCTATTTCAGTGTTTCGAGGAAAAGGAATATCAGACGGAGTCAAAATGGAACAAAATCAACTAGAGAAGTTATTTTTGGAAGGAAAGCAACCCAGGGAACTTGGAGTGCACGTCAGGGGAGATAAGGGCTGCCCACGAGGGTGCCCCCCCCCCCGGGCGCCCCCCGCCTCGTGGGGCCCCCATAGCTCCTCCGACGTACCCCCTGCACCCATATATACTCTTGTACCCTAAAACTTCCAGAACAGAAGATAGATCGGGAGTTCCACCGCCGCAAGCCTCTGTAGCCACCAAAAACCTCTCGGGAGCCCGTTCCGGCACCCTGCCGGAGGGGGATCCCATCACCGGTGGCCATCTTCATCATCCCGGTGCTATCCATGACGAGGAGGGAGTAGTTCACCCTCGGGGCTAAGGGTATGTACCAGTAGCTATGTGTTTGATCTCTCTCTATCGTGTTCTCTCTCGTGTTCCATCTATGGCACGATCTTGATGTATCCTGAGCTTTGCTATTGTAGTTGGATCTTATGATGTTTCTCCCCCTCTACTCTCTTGTGATGAATTGAGTTTCCCCTTTGAAGTTATCTTATCGGATTGAGTCTTTATGAGAACACTTGATGTATGTCTTGCCGTGATTATCTGTGGTGACAATGGGATATCATGTGCCACTTGATGTATGTTTTGGTGATCAACTTGCGGGTCTCGTGACATTGGGAACCTATGCATAGGGGTTGGCACACGTTCTTGACTCTCCGGTAGAAACTTTGGGGCACTCTTTGAAGTACTTTGTGTTGGTTGGATGAATCTGAGATTGTGTGATGCATATCGTATAATCATGCCCACGGATACTTGAGGTGACAATGGAGTATCTAGGTGACATTAGGGTTTTGGTTGATTTGTATCTTAAGGTGTTATTCTAGTACGAACTCTTTTATAGATTGATCCGAAAGAATAACTTTGAGGTGGTTTCGTACCCTACCATAATCTCTACATTTGTTCTCTGCTATTAGTGGCTTCGGAGTGACTCTTTGTTGCATGTTGAGGGCTTGTTATATGATCTATCTATGTTATTATTGTTGAGAGAACTTGCACTAGTGAAAGTATGAACCCTAGGCCTTGTTTCCTATCATTGCAATACCGTTTACGCTCACTTTTATCATTAGTTACCTTGCTGTTTTTATTATTTCAGATTACAAAATCCTTTATCTACCGTCCATATTGCACTTGTATCACCATCTCTTCGCCGAACTAGTGCACCTATACAATTTGCCATTGCATTGGGTGTGTTGGGGACACAAGAGACTTTTTGTTATTTGGTTGCAGGGTTGTTTGAGAGAGACCATCTTCATCCTACGCCTCCTACGGATTGATAAACCTTAGGTCATCCACTTGAGGGAAATTTGCTACTGTCCTACAAACCCGTGCACTTGCAGGCCCAACAACGTCTACAAGAAAAAGGTTGTGTAGTAGACATCACTCTCCTGGATGCAGAAGGCACACACGACTCTAGTCCAACTCCTTGTAATGGTAGGTCGCCAATCATGTAGTTTGAGAGGTAATCTTGAGTAAACTGCTTCAGGATCCACTGCAAAGGAAAAAAGATTTAGACATTGTCATCTAACACAACTCATTACGGGTAGTAAAAAGAAGGCTACATGGTTCTTACTTACCATCCTGCAGTTCACTGTTGTCTTGCATAAAGTGTAAACAAATAGTTCGATTGACATGTTTTGACCCATTTTAATAACAATCTTTATCAGTTTCCTCACTTGATGTTGGTTCACGAATATCTCATTGCCCCATAAGCAGAAAGGGTCGAAGTGTGGATCTTTGGCAATGACATATATACCTAAAATCACCAAGTTAATATTAGAAGTTGAACAACATTGCAAAATGATGTAGTACAACACTCCCTCCATCCCATTATATAAGATTTTATTACATGTATATCTAGACATCATCGGAACATTACGGTAACACTCTTCCTTGTTGGTATGTAGCCTGGGATTGCATATTTAGTCATTCAGTACAATGCATGTTGCTATGTAGCCTCAGATATATTAAATATGGCCCTAGTTAACCTACTGATAAATGGGTTACAGATATATTCAGTAAAATGTCCGATTCGACGATTAATCCCTTATCACCCCACAGGCTATATGGTACCAGCTACCGAGATCCTGAACAGTGAATACATATAAGCAATGTCATGAAACTAACCTCGATGGAAAACAACATTGTTCTCAATATTGTCATGTATGAGTACATATAAAGGCATGTTAAGCACAACGGTCTAAACATCAACCAAATGTATCCATGGTAGACACGATAATCTACAAATTAAATGATAGCTTCAGTGTGCAGGCTTAAGCACGCTAGTTAAGCAAAACAAGAAGTGGAAAGGTGTGTTAACTGCATCAGGCATAACATTTAAAACAAGAAAATAGTCATTCAAACTGGTATTGTGTGGTCTAAAGTACACTAGTTATTGTTAAAAAAACGAAAAGGCATGTTAACTGCAATATCCTTAACAATAACCAAATATCGTAATTCATAGTGGTATTGTTGAAACTATTATTGATGAAATTGAACTACATGACAAATAGTTGCACATATTTAGCATCACATTGTGAAGAACAAAAATAAACAAGGCATAAGGCCATCTCTAGCCGATCCTCTAAAAGTTAAAGGACTAAAACCCTAGTGGATATATATATACTCCAACAATTTTTGGCCGTTTCTAGTCGATCCCCTAAACTTAATGTTGTAAACTTCAATTTGATCAACTTCAAAGCAGGTTCAATCAAAAGTAGCATGCATTCAAAAAAACATAGATAGTTTTGCATAACCGAACATAAAACATAAATTTAAACTAAGCTAAACTACTTTTGGTCCAAGTAGAGGTCGAGCAAATCCTTCCTCGTCAGGTACGGTGTGCCGTGAGCTAGGTCCGGGTTGGTGCTGTCGTCGGGGTCGTTGGGGAAGACAGTCCTCCACTCGTCGACATCGATCTCCTCGTCCTTGCCACCCACCTTGACGCCCTCCGTGCCGCCCTCCACGCCGTTGTCCTCGCTGCCTTCGACCTCGTCATCGGAGGAGCGCACGATAACCTCACCACCCTCCGCACCGACAAAGATCGCCCGCTCCGCTTCACGACCTCCGGGTGCTGCCGGCGGAGCTCTTGCATGTAGGCCTCGTCGGTGGCCTCGGCCTCGAGGCGCTCCCACGCCTCACGGTCCTCCCGCGCCATAGCCGAGATCACCACCCTGGCTCCGGCGGAACGAGGTCGACTGGATGTGTGCCGAAGGGGAAATTGAGCCTAGCCGCCGTGCTGTGGTAGCGGACCTGCCAGAGGTCGTACTCCACGGCCGCGAGCTCGGCCGTGCGGAAGCTACCGAGCCATCGGCGGGCGTGCATCTCCCGATCTGTAATCTCGGCAACCCACATCCCTCACCGCCGCTGCCGGACCCCGAGGTAGGAGCAAGTCGGTTGCCAGGTCCGAGGGAGGACGGGGAAGTCCTCGAACCGGCGTAGAGGCGCGGCGGCGGGCGGATCGAGGGACCGGCGACGGCGGATCGATAAAGAGACCGTGGAGGATGATGGGGACACCTCGACGGCCACCTCGCCGGCGTCGGGTGAAGAGGCCGCGATAAACTTATTTTTGGCCATTGGCTCCTTGAGCTCCTCGACACACAGGCAGAGGTTGAGGATGGAGGCAACGGGGATGGCGGTGACCTACCAATGGTTTTGGGGGTGGTGTGTGTCTGAGTGAGTGGAGGTTCGGGGAGTGTGTGGTGTGCGTGGAGGGGGCAAGGTGGTGTTTGAGGAAAGACCACGGCAACTGAAAATTTTACTAGGCAGGAGTAACGGGGCGGGGCTACTGAAAATTTGGATCAAGGGCGAGCAGACATTTTTGAGATTGCGAGGGATGCAGAGGCGGGAGTAAAATGCCAGGGCCACTAAAAAGTTGAATCAAGGGACTGAAGCAGAGCAGGAATAACAGACATCGCACACGGTCCGCACATACTAATCGGGTGCTATCAAACATTAAAATCTTCCAGGCGGTAGATATTTTCGAGATTACAAGGCAGTAGATATTTTTGAGACCGAGAGGCAAGCCTTATGGATCCCAATCTACTGTGCTGATATGAGGGACTGCAGGGCACGGGCGTGGCACATGGGTAGTCTGACCGAACTGTGTCTATTGTGTACCCAATCGCAGATGGTTTCTACATCCAACTCGTGTGTTGTTTATAAATTTGGCAAAAAGAATAACGCGGGATAGGGTCAGAACAAGAACGCACTTGCATGTGGACCAAATATATGTATGAAAAGGGTGGTTTGATGTTCTAATACCCAATGCACAACTATGATTTGGCAATTATCGCACAAAAGCACAGTATTGCTAGTCAGCCACCCCCCCCCCCGACGAACCCCACTTCATGTCAGCGGTAAGGGAGTCCTAGCTACGAATGCATGCTGATGTCTGCTAGACTACATCGATATTTCCCCAAAGAGGAAGGGATGATGCAACACAATGACGGTAGGTATTTCCCTCAGTGATGAGACCAAGGATATCGAACCAGTAGCAGAACCAAGCAACACTACATAAACAACACTAGCACACAAATAACAAATACTTGCAACCCGACGTGTTAAAGGGGTTGCCAATCCCTTTCGGGTAACAGCGCCAGAAATTGGCAAAAGGATGGGGTAAAGTTGTAATAGATTGGATAATTGGAATGCAAATAAAATAAAGTGCAGCAAGGTATTTTTGTATTTTTTGGTTTTATAGATCTGAAAAATAAAAGCAAAGGCAAATATAATAAAGAAGAGACCCTGGGGCTGTATGTTTCACTAGTGGATTCTCTCGAGAAAAATAGCAAACGGTGGTTAAATGAATTACTGTTGGGAAATTTGTAGAAATTCAAATAATCATGACGGTATCCAGGCAATGATCATTACATGGGCATCATGTCCAAGATTAGTAGACCAGCTCCTGCCTACATCTACTACTATTACTCCACACATCGACCACTATCCAACATGCATCTCATGTATTAAGTTCATGGGGAAACGGAGTAATGCAATAAGAACGATGACATGATGTAGACAAGATCTATTTATGTAGAAATAGACCCCATCTTGTTAGTCTTAATAGCAACGATACATACGTGTCGGTTCCCTTCCTGTCACTGGGATGAAGCACCATAAGATCAAACCCATCACAAAGAACCACTTCCCATTGCAAGATAAATAGATCAAGTTGGCCAAACAAAACCCAAATATTGTAGAAGAAATACGAGGCCATAAGCAATCATGCATATAAGAGATCAAAGAAGACTCAAATAACTTTCATGGATAAAAAGATAGATCTGATCATAAACTCAAAGTTCATCCGATCCCAACAAACACACCGCAAAAAGAGTTTCATTATGTGGATCTCCAAGAGACCATTGTATTGAGGATCAAACGAGAGAGAGGAAGCCATCTAGCTCACTCTGTGCATTTTGAAACCGAACCGAAAAACCATACCGAAAATAAACCAAACTGAACCAATTTTATGGTTTTTATGGTTTATGGTTTTGATATGGTATGAACTTTTCATACCGTTTTGAACTTTGGTTTTTATGGTATATACCGAAAAACCGAATGGTTAACCGAATAAACCGAAGTAAAAAAGTAAATTTATATTTCTTGAGGTGAACAACCATACAAGTTATCATTTTTCTTCTACATGAGTCAAATTCACTGCCAAGCCCATACATTTTCTCGTAACATAGTCATTTTTCTCTTTAAAAATGCTAAGAACGTCCATAACTATCAAGGGTAAATCCATTCATGCATATATAGTTGTATATATAGTTATATACTATTTGTGTAAAATAGTATGTGTTTTGAGTCATAAATTTGTAAATTGTTCTTACGTCATTTTCAAATTCGCATCAACTTTGGTTATTATGGTATATACCGAAACCATATCGAAATAATTTGGTATATACCGAAACTAAACCGTATTTTAATTTCATACCGTATTTACCGAAGTATTAATACCATACAAATCGAAAAACCGTATAAACTGAATCATGTAAACCGAATAAACCGAACACACAGAGTGACATCTACCTACTAACTACAGGCCCGTAGGTCTACAAAGAACTACTCACGCATCATCGGTGAGGCACCAATGGACATGATGCACCCCTCCGTGATGGTGTCTAGATTGGATCTGGTGGTTCTGGAACTTGTGGCGGCTGGAATTGATTTTCGTCGACTCCCATAGGGTTGCTGGAATATTGGGGTATTCATAGAGCAAAGAGGCGGTTCAGGGGGCACCCTAGATGGGCACAACCCACCTGGGCGCGCCTGGGCGCGCCCTGGTTGATTTTGCTCACCTCGAAGCACCCCCAGGTGCTTCTCCGGCCCACTGGATGTCTTCTGGTCCAAAAAAAATCCACAAATAGTTTTGCTGCATTTGGACTCCGTATGGTATTGATTTCCTGCGATGTAAAAAACATGCAGAAAACAATAACTGGCACTTGGCACTATGTTAATAGGTTAGTATTAAAAAATGATATAAAATGACTATAAAATGATTATAAAACATCCAAGATTGATAATGTAACAGCATGAAACAATCAAAAATTATAGATATGTTGAAGACGTATCAGCATCCCCAAGCTTAATTCCTACTCGTCCTCGAGTAGGTAAATGATAAAAACATAATTTTTGATGTGGTATGCTGCCTAACATGTCATCTCATATTCTTTTCTTTATAGCATGGACATTTGAACTTTTATATGGTTCAAAGCAATAGTCTAGTTTTGACATGATAACTTAAATACTCATGCATATCAACAAGCAACCTTGTCTTTTAAAATATCAACGCTAAAATAAGCTATCCCTAGCACATCATGCTCAATCATTGATCCATTCATGAAACACACTCGCATATTAGCTACACCCAATGCTCAAGTACGATCATAGTGCCCCCTGGTTGGTGCTTTATAAGAGAAGTTGGAGACTCAAATTAAAAATTGCAGAAAGTAAAAGAAAGGCCCTTCACAGAGGGAAGTAGGGATTTATAGAGGTGCCAGAGCTCAAAGCAACAAACATAGAGATAAAAACATTTTGGGAGGTGTGCTTTTCCCACCAACAAAAACAACTTAGAGTTCCCAACACTTTCCTTGCTAGATATATCATAGGCGGTTCCCAAACAAAAAATAAAGTTTATTCCTTTTTTCACCATACTTTCAATTTCCATGGCTAACCGTATCCACAGGTGCCATCCATACCAACACTTTCCAAGGAAGTTATTATTTGACAACATAAAGTAAATTCATTTTTCATTTCGGGACTGGGCATCCCTAATACCTTTGCCTTACTCTCGTGCAATGACAAGTGAATAAACACTCATCGTGAGAATAACAGATCAAGCATGGAAAATATTAGCCACCCCTCACCACCTCGCGAGCGGTACGAACACACAAAAGAGAAGTTTATTTTGGAAATTAGAGATGACACATACAAATTTGCTTAGAACAACAAAAGAATACCGCATATAGGTAGATATAGTGGACTCATATGGCAAAACTGGTTTAAAGGATTTTGTATGCACAAGTAGTGATCATACTTAGTGCAAAGTAAAGGCGAGACAAACAACGGGCAAACTGTTTTTAAAGGGAAGGGAGAGGTAGACTGTCCCTTTCGTTTCATTTTTATTTTCTGCAGGGTAGGGAGAAGCCTTGCGCCTTCTTTTTTTGAAGGCAAGTGACTTCGCAAACTGCTCAATTTTGCCCTCTAGGGCCGGGAGCTAATGAATAAAAAAGGGTTGGATACGGCAAAAGATTGAGAAGTGACCAACCAAGAAACGAATAATCTCATTAGCGAGCATTAAGCATAATTAACACCGAATAATGCACCACAAGTAGGATGTAATTTCATTGCATAACTATTGACTTTCGTGCTTGCATAGGGAATCACAAACCTTAACACCAATATTCTTACTAAAGCATAATTACTCATCAACATGACTCACATATCATATCATCATATCTCAAAACTATTACAAGGAATCAAGTTTCTTATGTCCAATGATCTTCATGATAGTTTTTTTTATATCCTTCTTGGATATCTATCACTTTGGGACTAATTTTCATGTGTTGCTTTTGATAAGCTCAAACAAATATAAGTGAAGACCATGAGCATAATATTTATTTCTCTCAAATTAATTTAGGTGAAGCAAAACAAAATTTCTCATAAATTTTATTAACTCTCAAATAAATCTAAGTGAAGCATGAGAGTATTTTCTTCGAAAATACTAAAGCACACGTGCTCAAAAAGATATAAGTGAAGCACTAGAGCAATTCCATAGCTCATAAATATTTAAGTGAAGCATAGAGAGCGATTCTAACAAGTCATGGCATAATTTTGGCTCTCTCAAATAGGTGTGTCCAGCAAGGATTCAAGACTTAAAATAAAAAGTAAAACAAGCAAAGACTCATAACATACAAGACGATCCAAGCAAAACTCATAGTACGTGCCGAATAAAAATATAGCTTCGAGTAAAATACCGATGGTCGTTAGAAGAAAGAGGGATGCCACTCGGGGCATCCCCAAGCTTAGTTGCTTGCTTCTCTTTTGATAATATCTTCGGATGCTATGGGCATCCCAAAGCTTAGGCTCTTCTTACTCACTATTCCTTCATCCATCGTAACATCACCCAAAACTTGAAAACTTCAATCACACAAAACTCAACAAAACCTTCGTGAGATACGTTAGTATAAGAAAACAAGTCACTACTATAAGTACTGTGTAAAACCAATTCATATTTTATTCTTGCATTATATCTAATGTATTCCAACTTTTCTACGGCAAAAAATCATCAAAGAAAATCATAGAATCATCAAAACTAGCACACAACGCAAACAAAACAGATTCTGTCAAAAACAGAATAGTCTGTAGGAATCTGGATATTTCGAATACTTCTGTAACTCCAAAAATTATGAAAAATCAGGATGTCCTGAGAAATTTGTATATTAATCTTCTGCAAAAAGAATTGGTATTTTTATCGCGCTTCTGTTAAAAATGAGAATTAACTTCATGAGTGCAAAAGTTTCTGTTTTTCAGCAAGATCAAACAATTATCACCCAAGAAGATCCTAAAGGATTTGCTTGGTACAAACTCTAACTAAAACACAAAAAACACAATCATAACAGTAGCATAATTGTGCAAACACTCAAGAACATAAAGCAAAAGGAAAAAATAAATTTTATTCATTGGGTTGCCTCCCAACAAGCGTTATTGTTATACGCCCCTAGCTAGGTGTAAAGCAAGGATCTAAGTTTTGTCATCTTTCTCCTTAATTTCCTTAGGGGTGTTTTTGTCATGAGGTTTTGTCAAAACAACATAAAACATATTATCCATAGAAGCACTATTAAGTTGCTTATCATCATAACCCCTTTGATTTCTGACAACAATCCAAGAGTAATGTTGATTAACATTGTTGAAAACTTGTTGGATTACATCTAAAATGAGGACATCATTTTTAAGATTCTCATCAATGATTTGATTATCCCCAAGCAAATGTCTTGATGCATAATCACTATTGTAAAGAATTTCATCTATCATAGGCTTTTCATGACTCATACCATAAAAGTCAAAGATTTCCCTAGCTTCCCATATTATGTAGTCAAATTCATTCATAAGAACGAGAGTGGCCATACGAAAATCACTCATGTAGGCAAAGGATAGATGATATGTCTCCAACGTATCTATAACTTATGAAGCATTCATGCTATTTTATTATCTGTTTTGAATGATTATGGGCTTTATTATACACTTTTATATTACTTTTGGTACTAACCTATTAACCGGAGGCCCAGCCCATATTGCTGTTTTATTGCCTGTTTTAGTATTTCAAAGAAAAGGAATATCAAACGGAGTCCAAACAGAATGAAACCTCCGGCAACGTGATTTTTGGAACGAACGTGACCCAGGAAACTTGGAGTGCAAGCCTGGGGATTCTCGAGGAATCCATAAGATAGGGGGGCACTCCCACCCCCTTGGCGTGCCCTTCAGTCTCGTGGGCCCCTCGAGGCTCCCCCGACCGACTTCTTTCGCCTATATATTCCCTTATACCCTAAAACCATCGAATAAGAAGATAGATCGGGAGTTCCGCCGCCGCAAGCATCTGCAGCCACCAAAAAGCTCTTGGGAGCCTGTTCTGGCACCCTGCCGGAGGGGGAATCCATCACCGGTGGCCATCTTCATCATCCCGGCGCTATGCATGACGAGGAGGGAGTAGTTCACCCTCGGGGCTGAGGGTATGTACCAGTAGCTATGTGTTTGATCTCTCTCTCTCACTCTCATGTTCTCTCCATGGCACGATCTTGATGTATCGCGAGCTTTGCTATTATAGTTGGATCTTATGATCTTTCTCCCCCTCTACTCTCTTGTGATGAATTGAGTTTTCCCTTTGAATTTATCTTATTGGATTGAGTCTTTAAGGATTTGAGAACACTTGATGTATGTCTTGCCGTGCTTATCTGTGGTGACAATGGGATATCACGTGCCACTTGATGTATGTTTTGGTGATAAACTTGTGGGTTCCGCCCATGAACCTATGCATAGGGGTTGGCACACGTTTTCGTCTTGACACTCCGGTAGAAACTTTGGGGCACTCTTTGAAGTACTTTGTGTTGGTTGAATAGATGAATATGAGATTGTGTGATGCATATCGTATAATCATGCCCACGGATACTTGAGGTGACAATGGAGTATCTAGGTGACATTAGGGTTTTGGTTGATTTGTGTCTTAAGGTGTTATTCTAGTACGAACTCTTGAATAGATCGATCCGAAAGAATAACTTTGAGGTGGTTTTGTACCCTACCATAATCTCTTCGTTTGTTCTCCGCTATTAGTGGCTTTGGAGTGACTCTTTGTTGCATGTTGAGGGATTGTTATATGATCTATCTATGTTATTATTGTTGAGAGAACTTGCACTAGTGAAAGTATGAACCCTAGGCCTTGTTTCCTATCATTGCAATACCGTTTACGCTCACTTTTATCATTAGTTACCTTGCTGTTTTTATATTTTTAGATTACAAAAACCTATATCTACCATCCATATTGCACTTGTATCACCATCTCTTCGCCGAACTAGTGCACCTATACAATTTACCATTGTATTGGGGGTGTTGGGGACACAAGAGACTCTTTGTTATTTGGTTGAAGGGTTGTTTGAGAGAGGCCATCTTCATCCTACGCCTCCTACGGATTGATAAACCTTAGGTCATCCACTTGAGGGAAATTTGCTACTGTCCTACAAACCTGTGCACTTGCAGGCCCAACAACGTCTACAAGAATAAGGTTGTGTCGTAGACATCAAGCTCTTTTCTAGCGATGTTGCCGGGGAGGTGAGTGCTTGAAGGTATATCTTTAGATCTTGCAATCGAATCGTTTTGTTTCTTGTTTTATCACTAGTTTAGTTTATAGAAGAAAACTATAGAAAAAATGGAGTTGATTTTGTCTCATACGCTTCATCTTTTTAACCTCTTTCATGAGTATGATGGAAAGGAAAATTGTGCTCAAGTGCTAGAAGAAGAATGCATTAAAATGCTTGGTACTAAATCTTTGAATGATGAGCATGATTGCAATGTTGTTAGTATGAACTCTTTGAATATCCATAGTACTAATGATGATTGCACTAGTTATGATGAAAATGTCTCTTATAAGCATGTTGATTTTTGTGGAGTAGATTGGGTTTGCAAGTACACGCCAAATAGGGAAAATAGATATTGCAAGAGGCATAAGTATTTAGAAACTAAAGGGTTGCAAGAAAGGCTAGATGTGAGTGCTGAAAAATTAAATTTCATTTGCCGTACTTGTGAACTTTGTAGTGAACGTGGTCATTTACATCTCCGATGCAAATTGTTTCATGATCGAATCGTGTCCAAAAATTGTGATGATTTGATTTCCCTTCCACATTATAATGAACTTAGTTTGCTTTTGGGTTATGAAGAGTTGAAACGTTTAACTAAGCATATTCCAGAATTTAATCTTGAGCATTTCCTTGATATTGATCTAGAAAAGATTTATATGGTTTGTGCGGAGAATTGCATTGAAAATCCTTATATTGCCAATTACCTAAAGAAAAGAAAGAAAATAAAAGATGATGAGAATACTAATGAAAGGGAAGAGACTTCCCAATATCCTCATATTATTTCTTATGATGAATCAGGTAATGAGGAGGAGTTTTCTATTCAACCAATCTCGTCAATAAGGAGCTCAAAGAGGAAGGTTGAACCCACACATAATGTGAAGAAGAAAAAGAAAAGAAGGAGCAACAAAGGTAGAAAGGTATCCCTCCCAAATGATGTTGCTCCTACTACTCATTGTGATGATGATAATTGCTATACTATTGGTGCCATCCATATTTTTAATGATGAGAGTGATTATGCTTATGATATGGAAGGGCCCAAGCTTGGGGAAGCTATGTTTGATGAGGATGAAATATTTGAGAATATATTTTCTGAAATTAATGTTTGTCCCAAGCTTGGGGATGCTATGTTTAATGAAGATGATATTTTTAGCCTCCCAAGTTTTGATATGCAAAGTTGTTATGATGATAGCATGCCTCTTACCTATGATGATTATATTGATGAAAGTGGGTTTGGAAGAGTGTCAACTTTAGGAAGTAGTTATCCCACTGTTTTGGAGGATGTTGAATTTTATTGTGATGAATACTAAAGTGGATTTGGAAGAGTGTCAACTTTGTTTAGTGATTCCACTATCTTGGGAGAGGTTTCAATCGATTATGTTGAGAATGAAGTTGCTACTTATGATGATTATTGTGATGAAACTTATGCTATAAAAAGTAGTGATGACTATATTTATAAAACTTGTCATGATTTTGATTACCCTTTTTCTGAACATTATTCTTTTAATGTGGAAACAATTTTTAGTGTTCAAGTCTCTTATGATACTCCCACTATTCTGAATGAGAAGGATTTTGCTTATGTTGAGAGTAGTAAATTTTCTATGCTTGCAGATCATGAAAAGAATGCTTTAGGTACTGGTTATATTGTTGAATTCATTCATTATGCTACTGAAAATTATTATGAGGGAGGAATATATGCTTGTAGAAATTGCAATAATGTCAAGTCTCCTCTCTATGTGCTTAAAATTTTGAAGCTATGCTTGTTTCACCTTCCTGTGCTAGTTGATTATTGTTCCCATAAGTTGTTTTCTCACTAAATCCCTATGCATAGGAAGTTGGTTAGATTTAAATGTGCTAGTCATATGCTTCACGATGCTCCCGTTATGTTTTAATTCTTATCTTTTACATGAGCATCATTGTCATCATCATGCCCACACTACTAGAAAAACCCCTACTAATGGCGCACCTAATTTGGCCATTAATGACGCATCAGTGGTGCGCCATTACTAGCACGCCATTAGTAATTTTTACTAATGGCGCACCACTGGTGCGCCATTAGTATCTGGTATACTAATGGCGCACCACTGGTGCGCCATTAGTATAGGCCAGGGTGCGCCATTAGTATGCCTTCCAGGGGCCATGTATACCCAGGTGCTTTGGCATACTAATGGCGCACTACAATGGGATGCACCATTAGTGACCGCGGCATACTAATGGCGCACTGTCCAGTGATGCACCATTAGTATGCTTTGTCATACTAATGGCGCACTGTCATGTGATGCGCCATTAGTATGAATATTAGGTTTTTTTTATTTTTTATTTTCTGTTTTTTGCACAGGTTACAAAATGTATAATTTGACAAAATATAGACAACACACATTACTAGTTTAAACTAATGGCGCACTCTGTCATGCACTGTCCGATCGCGACGTCCAACCAAAACCAATCACTCTCACATTTACGGACACAACAGTGACTGCCACCGCTAGGCTGTACTTGAAAAAATCGGATGATCAACATGTGGATTTTCACCCAGACAGATAATTTTAACCCACTGCATCCATCAGAGGACATGGCCAAATTCTGAATTCCTCCACAGGCCTTGACACAGGCCAGCGAGGTCCAGTTCTGAATTTCATGATGTTCTGAATAGAGCTACAGCTTGTATATCATCAGTCAAGCGCATAATCGACACGCCAACAGATTTCTCAGTTGCTAAAACAAGAGGAATTTCCCGCTAAACAACAATAGATATGCGCCGCTTCCAGCGCGGGAGAGGGGATCGGATCCGCGCTAGCCAGCCAGTCAATCATCCCCTACCGTGCAATCTCTAAAATGGTGCTGGCTTTGGCGGCAGATGGACAGAAGGAGGTCGTGTGGGAATGGAATGGTGCTGATGACGATCAGCACTTGCCGCAATAACTTACAAGCTCGATTTCGTCGAGTCACCGGATGTAGCTCCTAAAAAATGATGTCGCTCCAATGCTACTTAAGCTGTCAGAACTCTGTATATAATAGGAAAAAGGAAAGCAGTTAGAGGAACGCCGCCTGAAGTGGAGTTATATAGACAGGAAAACCATATTTTCAAACATCAAGCAAGTACCTGGGACTTGGGAGATGGAAACACGTTCCAAAACCGGAGCGTCTCGTCACCAGCACCAGTAACAATTGTCTGTTGATGTCGATATTGACAAGAAAAAAGAACAGTGAGAACAAATTACACTAGACACCTCTAACAGAAGAACAGAACTAAAACAAAATGTCAGGTCCATAGCATATATAGGGATCAAAGAGGGAGTATTTCACCTGTCCATCAGGGGAGATGGCTAAATATAATACTCTGAATGTATGTCCTATCAACGTGGCAAGCTATACAAATAGAGAGAATGGACACAATTAATAACAAACGAGAGACAGTATGGTATAAATGAGCTACAGTGTAAGCTTGTGGCATACCTTTGACATCGTTGGATACCGCCACACTATTATCTAATTCTGGGAGTATCCGTGTGTGCTAACAAGCTCATTCACATTCTTTGACCACACAAGATTACAGACCTGTTAAGACATTTAGCATAATCAGTACATGTGAAGAGCAGCATGTTTTTAAATCTACCCCTTCCACAATTCTACATAAGCAATCCCATGCCTTTAGAACACATGATATCTGTGCAGGTCTCTAACATGACAACTACAAGAATCAATTTTATCTACAGCTACAAAAACATAGCAATTAAAATGTCCGTAGACTGTTTCCAAAAGGAATCCATGATGCCATTTTGATATAAATTTGGTGCTTTCTAGAAGGATGGGACTATAAGGACTTCGGTTGCATTATATTAGAGCTGTATAGGTGATCCAAAACTTCAGTTTTTGTACAACAGAGCTCAGCCAGTCTTGATCTTTTCTGATTTTTGCAGGAAAACTAGTGAATTGGTATGACTGAAGTATTCAGTCAGTAACGGTGCTAAAAGGTTCTGAGAGTTATCCGGCTTAAGAGTAGATATGATTATACTTGAAATTTGGAAGTGCAAATAAGAAATCAATTTAATTCAAAAACACAAACAAGGGCTGCATGTAGCTGATAGATAAACTAGATAGCTAGATTCTTACCTGACTCCCTGTATCCATGGAACTCAAGTGTGTATTTGTGGTCGTATTCCAAAATCTTATGCACCTATCTGCAGTTCCACCACCAGATGCAAGAAGGCCGTGTAGATCATGATGAAGGATGTTCTTGTCACGACTGCCAGAAGAAAGCAATGAAGAGTTCCATGCAAGAGCACCTACTCGCATGCGATGGCTTTCCATGGTTCTCATTCTTTTACAGCGTGTTGCATCCCATATCTAAATAAGATAACATCGAAGATGATAATCAGGAATTCAGAATTTAGACACCCTTGGAATGTCAAATTGTTATACCAATACCAAACATCAACAGGATTACTAAGTTTTACCAACCGAAATACTATGGGCTAAAAGTACACATCGATAAAGATGATGTTTACATTAGTTCAGGTTATTTACAAAACTTTATCGTTTCCCTCATCCATTGGTGGTATGTGCGCAGCACTGACTTGACGCATTGGTCATGATTTTTTTAGAAGAAATGGGTATAACCAGGAAGAAATAGTATCATCAACTAAGTAACCCCTGATGAAAGTACCACAATGCAAGGCCTGCTGGTGAGCTATGGTAGTATTGCAAAATTCTGAAACTCTCACAATCTTACTTTGATGTTGTTTCCACAATGCAAGGCTTACTACTGTATTATTTTGTGTCTGAATTGAAGCTCTCGGCAAAAGTAAATTAAAGTGTCATCCTAAACTTTAACAGATCCTGAACATGTCATTTGATCAATTTCAGATGGGAGCAAGATGAAAACCTGGACGGTGCCTTGGTTAGTCCCTACAGCCAGGTGGGTGCCACGCTGCGCCCAACTCATGGAACAAACGGTGTCGTCCGCCCCCAAATCGCAGAGCTTGGTGACCTGCGGAGTGATAAACTTGTTTATTAGGATCTCTCTCTTCAATTCTCAGAAAAGAAATTGTGCGAGGATGACATTGATACCTTGCTGCTGCATGCATTCCACAGGTAGACGCAATTCCCCAATCCGACCGAGAGGACATTGTGTGAAGACCAATCCACGAGGTTGAGGTAGAAGTCGTCCTGCAATGCGGGCGCATCCAGCACCTGGCAGAAGCAGCAGGTAGGAGAATCACATTCCCGTGAGATTCTCTCTTTGTACAGGAAAATCATGAGGAAAGATGGAATCTTTGGCGACGAAAGAAGAAGATAAAGAGGAATTCCCCACACCAAGAAAGCAAATCAAGAAGAAACCATGAAATCGGAAGTAATCGACCAACCTTGTAGGGCGACCTGGGGATCTTCCTGGGGCCGGAGCCCTTGGGGGTGAAGATGCCGGGGAAGAGCAGGTCCTAGTCGTCCCCGCCGGCGAAGAGCGCCCGCTTGGCGTTCCTCGGCACCTCGGCCTTGAAGCGGAATATGTTGCCGCCGGCGGGGGAGCCGACGGGGGAGGCCGCAGAGGAGGAGGAGGCCCCAGCGGAGGAGGCGAGGCGGTCGGGCGTGTCGGGCCCGAAGAGCACCGCGCGGAGGAGCGCGCAGTAGGGTGAGGGGGGAGCGGCAGATCCGGAGGCGGAGGAGGAGGGGGCCGGGGCGAGGTCCAAGAGCGCGAGGTTGGATCCAGTGCGGCTGGGGATGAAGCGGTCGCTGTAGATGGCGCACCGCGTGTGAGTGCGCCATTAGTACTTTTGCAAAAAAGGAATAAAAAAATAATTAAAAAAATAACATTAGTGGCGCACTTTCTGGCTGGTGCGCCATTACTAGTTACAACTAGTAATGGCGCACTTACTATGGATGCGCCATTAGTATGTTTGGACAGGCGCACTAGTTCAAAAAAAAAATTTGATACTAATGGCGCACCGTGGACATGGTGCGCCATTAGTAGTTTCAACTCTAATGGCGCATCAGAAGGTGGTGCGCCATTAGTGTCAGTCCCATCTATAGCCATTTTTCTAGTAGTGCCAGGTAGAAAGGCATTAAAGAAAAGCGCTTGTTGGGAGATAACCCAATATCTATCCTTACTGTTTTTGTGTGTTCACATGATTATGCTACTGTATTAATCATGTTTTATAGCTTTTGTTTCAATAAAGTGTCAAGTAAGACCTTTAGGATAGCTTACGGTGATAGTTGTGTTGATCCTGCTGAAAATCAGAAACTTTTTCACCCAGTAAATTAGTTTTGTTGATTCATAGATAAGTGCTTCTGATCTGATTCTTTTTGCTATGGATTGGTACACAAATGTATTAGGACTTCCTAATTTGGTAGGATTTTAGGAGTTCCATAGGTATACGTTTGATAGAGATTACTACAGACTGTTCTATTTTTGACAGATTCTATTTTTCGTGTGTTGTTTGCTTATTTTGATGCATCTATGGGTAGTATTAAGTGGTATGAAACCATAGAGAAGTTGGAATACATTATATTAAACCAATATTAATTTGGAATGAGTTCATTAAAGCACCTAAGTGGTGGTTTTATTTTTACTAACGGAGCTTACGAGTTTTTTGTTGAGTTTTGTGTTGTGGAGTTTTCAAGTTTTGGGTAAAGATTCGATGGACTATGGAATAAGGAGTGGAAATGGCCTAAGCTTGGAGATGCCCAAGGTACCCCAAGGAAATATTCAAGGACAACCAAGAGCCTAAGCTTGGGGATGCCCCAGATGGCATCCCCTCTTTCGTCTTCGTTCATCCGTAACTTTACTTGGAGCTATATTTTTATTGACCACATGATATGTGTTTTGCTTGAAGCGTCATTTTCTTTTGTTAGTATTTTCTTGCTTTTATTTAGAATAATGTTTTGCATCTTTATTTTCAATAAAAATGTCAAGGATAGACCTTACCATGCTTATTTTGCTAGTATACATGTTGCTGTTTGAAAACAGAAAGTTTACCGCTGTTGCAAAAATTCCCTAGAAAAGTAAGAGCATGGTATAATGTTGAAACTTTTTGCATAATGAGATAATATAAACCTTCTACAGCGTAGTAGTTTTCTCATAATTTTGGGATTTAGGGAAGTATTGATAATCTTGCATTCTTTACAGACTGTACTGTTTTGGCAGATTGCTGTTATGTTTGCATTGTTTGCATATGTTTGGTTGTTTAATGATTCTATTTGAGGATAGGAGTATTAAATATGCAGAGGCATTTAGTATGCAATGTTGAATAATAATTTTTGTGATTTTTTATAGTATAAAATGATAAGGTTTTGCATTGGTTTATACTAACCTATCTCACGAGTTCTTGTTGAGTTTGGTGTAGATGAAGCTTTTGATAAAAAGAGAAACCATGATATGAGAGGAATTAAGGAGACACAAAAGTTCAAGCTTGGGGATGCCCAAGGCACCCCAAGATAATATTTCAAGAAGTCTCAAGCATCTAAGCTTGGGGATGCCCCGGTAGGCATCCCACCTTTCTTCTTCAACAACTATCGGTTAGTATCGGTTCAACCTAAGTTTTTGTTTCTTCACACGAGTTGTGCTATCCTTGCAATGTCATTTTCTTTTGTTTTGCATGCTGTTTGAATACAATACAAAGATCTGAAATTATTAAATGAGAGAGAGTCTTCACATAGTTACATAATTATTTAGCTACTCATTGATCTTCACTTATATGTTTTTGGAGTAGTTTGTCATTTACTCGTGTGCTTCACTTATATCCTATGGGTAAATGGTTGAATGAGTTGAATGTCATAAATATGAAATTATATATGTTTCATTTGCTTATCCCATGGGGAGTAATGACTTCACATCTAAGAAGTAGAGGTTGTAAATTTATTGAAGGTTAGCAAGCATTGTATTGGTCATTTGAACAATTCATGAAAGAATATTGAAGGATGAGAGATTTCACATATAAATATACTATCCTAGACATCTTTTATAATTGTGAGCACTCATTAAGTATGACATGCTAAAGAGTTGATGTTGGACAAGGAAGACAACGTAATGGGTTATGTTTTCTCACATCTCTGTTAAAGTATATTGTCGTGGATCATTCAAACATGTTGAGTTTGCCTTTCCCCCTCATGCTAGCCAAAATTCCTTGCAGCAAGTAGAGATACTACTTGTGCTTCCAAATATCCTTAAACCCAGTTTTGCCATGAGAGTCCACCATACCTACCTATGGATTGAGTAAGATCCTTCAAGTAAGTTGTCATCGGTGCAAGCAATAAAAATTGCTCTCTAAATATGTATGATCTATTTGTGTGAAGAAAATAAGATTTATACGATCTTGTTATGGAAGCAATAAAAGCAACGGACTGCATAATAAAGGTCTATATACAAGTGATAATATAAAGTGACGTTCTTTCGCATTAAGATTTTATGCATCCAACCCTAAAAGCGCATGACAACCTCTGCTTCCCTCTGCGAAGGGCCTATCTTTGACTTTATGTCTTTTACTTTATGCAAGAGTCAAGGTGATCTTCACCTTTCCCTTTTTCATTTTATCCTTTGGCAAGCACCTCGTGTTGGGAAGATCCTGATATATATATATATATATATATATATATATATCCAATTGGATGTAAGTTAGCATGAACTATTATTGTTGACATCACCCAAAGGTGAATACGTTGGGAGGCAACACTATAAGCCCCTATCTTTCTCAGTGTCCGATTGAAACTCCATAACCATTAGTATTGCATGAGTGTTAGCAATTGTAGAAGACTATATGATAGTTGAGTATTGGAGTTTGCAATTCCTGAAAATAAGATGAATTGCAATTGTTTGATGACTAATAATGAAGTTTTCTAGTTTTCAAGAAAGTTTATGGTCTATGCTTTGACATGTGAATTGCTTGTTACTTTATCGTGAGAAGTTTTATGAGATGAACTACTGTTATGACATATTATCATGCTAGAAAAGGTGATTGAAATTATCATTGATTAAAATTGTGCACCTTCTAGCATTCACACTTCATAAATTCATTCTTTTATCATTTACCTACTCGAGGACGAGCAGGAATTAAGCTTAGGGATGCTGATACGTCTCCAATGTATCTATAATTTATGAAGCATTCATGCTATTTTATTATCTGTTTTGAATGATTATGGGCTTTATTATACACTTTTATATTACTTTTGGGACTAACCTATTAACCAGAGGCCCATCCCATATTGCTGTTTTATTGCCTGTTTCAGTATTTCGAAGAAAAGGAATATCAAATGGAGTTCAAACGGAATGAAACCTTCGGCAACGTGATTTTTGGAACGAACGTGACCCAGGAAACTTGGAGTGCAAGCCAGGGGAGCATCGAGGAAGCCACGAGATAGGGGGCGCGCCCACCCCCTGGGTGTGCCCTCCACTCTCGTGGGCCCCTCTAGGCTCCCCCGACCGACTTCTTTCGCCTATATATTCCCTTATACCCTAAAACCATCGAATAAGAAGATAGATCGGGAGTTCTGCCGCCGCAAGCCTCTGTAGCCACCAAAAACCTCTCTAGAGCCTGTTCCGGCACCCTGCCGGAGGGGGAATCCATCACCAGTGGCCATCTTCATCATCCCGGTGCTATCCATGACGATGATGGAGTAGTTCACCATCGGGGATGAGGGTATGTACCAGTAGCTATGTGTTTGATCTCTCTCTCTCTCTCTCTCTCTCGTGTTCTCTCTATGGCGCGATCTTGATGTATCACGAGCTTTGCTATTATAGTTGGATTTTATGTCGTTTCTCCCCCTCTACTCTCTTGTGATGAATTGAGTTTTCCCTTTGAAGTTATCTTATTGGATTGAGTGTTTAATGATTTGAGAACACTTGATGTATGTCTTGCCGTGCTTACTATGGTGACAAATGGATATCACATGCCACTTGATGTATGTTTTGGTGATCAACTTGCGGGTTCCTCCCATGAACCTATGCATAGGGGTTGGCACACGTTTTCATCTTGACTCTCCGGTAGAAACTTTGGGGCACTCTTTGAAGTACTTTGTGTTGGTTGAATAGATGAATCTGAGATAGTGTGATGCATATCATATAATCTTGCCCACGGATACTTGAGGTGACAATGGAGTATCAAGGTGACATTAGGGTTTTGGTTGATTTGTGTCTTAAGGTGTTATTCTAGTACGAACTCTTCAATAGATCGATCCTAAAGAATAACTTTGAGGTAGTTTCGTACCCTACCATAATCTCTTCGTTTGTTCTCCGCTATTAGTGGCTTTGGAGTGACTCTTTGTTGCATGTTGAGGGATTGTTATATGATCTATCTATGTTATTATTGTTGAGAGAACTTGCACTAGTGAAAGTATGAACCCTAGGCCTTGTTTCCTATCATTGAAATACCGTTTACGCTCACTTTTATCATTAGTTACCTTGCTGTTTTTATATTTTAAGATTACAAAAACCTATATCTACCATCCATATTGCACTTGTATCACCATCTCTTCGCCGAACTAGTGCACCTATACAATTTACCATTCTATTGGGTGTGTTGGGGACACAAGAGATTCTTTGTTATTTGGTTGCAGGGTTGTTTGAGAGAGACCATATTCATCCTATGCCTCCCACGGATTGATAAACCTTAGGTCATCTACTTGAGGGAAATTTGCTACTGTCCTACAAACCTGTGCACTTGTAGGCCTAACAACGTTTACAAGAAGAAGGTTGTGTAGTAGACATCAAGCTCTTTTCTGGCGCCGTTGTCGGGGGGGTGAGTGCTTGAAGGTATATCTTTAGATCTTGCAATCAAATCTTTTTGTTTCTTGTTTATCACTAGTTTAGTTTATAAAAGAAAACTACAGAAAAAATGGAGTTGAGTTTGTCTCATACGCTTCATCTTTTTAATCTCTTTTGTGAGTATGATGGAAAGGAAAATTGTGCTCAAGTGCTAGAAGAAGAATGCATTAAAATGCTTGGTACTAAATCTTTGATTGATGAGCATGATTGCAATGTTGTTAGTATGAACTCTTTGAATATCCATAGTACTAATGATGATTGCACTAGTTATGATGAAAATGTCTCTTATAAGCATGTTGATTTTTGTGGAGTAGATTGGGTTAGCAAGTACACGCCAAATAGGGAAAATAGATATTGCAAGAGGCATAAGTATTTAGAAACTAAAGGGTTGCAAGAAAGGCTAGATGTGAGTGCTGAAAATTTAAATTTCCTTTGCCATACTTGTGAACTTTGCAATGAACGTGGTCATTTACATCTCCGATGCAAATTGTTTCATGATCGAATCGTTTCCAAAATTTGTGATGATTTGATTTCCCTTGCACATTATAATGAAATTAGTTTGCTTTTGGGTTATGAAGAGTTGAAACGTTTAACTAAGCATATTCCAGAATTTAATCTTGAGCATTTCCTTGATATTGATCTAGAAAAGGTTTATATGTTTTGTGTGGAGAATTGCATTGAAAATCCTTATATTTCCAATTACCTAAAAAAAGAAAGAAAATAGAAGATGATGAGAATACTAATGTAAGGGAAGAGACTTCCCAATGTCCTCATATTATTTCTTGTGATGAATCAGGTAACGAGGAGGAGTTTTCTATTCAACCAATCTCGTCAATAAGGAGCTCAAAGAGGAAGGTTGAACCCACACATAATGTGAAGAAGAAAAAGAAAAGAAGGAGCATCAAAGGTAGAAATGTATCCCTCCCAAATGTTGTTGCTCCTACTACTCATTGTGATGATGATAATTGTTATACTATTTGTGCTATCAATATTTTTAATGATGAGAGTGATTATACTTATGATATCAAAGGGCCCAAGCTTGGGGAAGCTATGTTTCATGAGGATGAAATATTCGAGAATATATTTGCTGAAATTAATGTTTGTCCCAAGCTTGGGGATGCTATGTTTAATGAAGATGATATTTTTAGCCTCCCAAGTTTTGATATGCAAAGTTGTTATGATGATAGCATGCCTCTTATCTATGATGATTATATTGATGAAAGTGGGTTTGGAAGAGTGTAAACTTTAGGAAGTAGTTATCCCACTATTTTGGAGGATGTTGAATTTTATTGTGATGAATACGAAAGTGGATTTGGAAGAGTGTCAACTTTATTTAGTGAGTCCACTATCTTGGGAGAGGTTTCAATCGATTATGATGAGAACGAAGTTGCTACTTATGATGATTATTGTGATGAAACTTATGCTATAAAAAGTAGTGATGACTATATTTATAAAACTTGTCATGATTTTGATTACCCCTTTTCTGAACATTACTCTTTTAATGTGGAAACAATTTTTAGTGTTCAAGTCTCTTATGATACTCCCACTATTCCGAATGAGAAGGATTTTGCTTATGTGGAGAGTAGTAAATTTTATTTGCTTGTAGATCATGAAAAGAATGCTTTAGGTGCTGGTTATATTGTTGAATTCATTCATGATGCTACAGAAAATTATTATGAGGGAGGAACATATACTTGTAGGAATTGCAATAATGTCAAGTCTCCTCTCTATGTGCTTAAAATTTTGAAGCTATGCTTGTTTCACCTTCCTGTGCTAGTTGATTATTGTTCCCATAAGTTGTTTTCTCATGAAATCTGTATGCATAGGAAGTTGGTTAGAGTTAAATGTGCTAGTCATATGCTTCACGATGCTCCCGTTATGTTTCAATTCTTATCTTTTACGTGAGCATCATTGTCATCATCATGCCTAGCTAGAAAGGCATTAAAGAAAAGCGCTTGTTGGGAGACAACCCAATATCTATCCTTACTGTTTTTGTGTGTTCACATGATTATGCTACTGTAGTAATCATGTTTTATAGCTTTTGTTTCAATGAAGTGCCAAGTAAGACCTTTAGGATAGCTTACGGTGATAGTTGTGTTGATCCTGCTGAAAATCAGAAACTTTTCCACCCAGTAAATTAGTTTTGTTGATTCACAGAAACGTGCTTATGATCTTATTCTTTTTGCTCTGGAATGGTACACAAATTTCTTAGGACTTCCTACTTTGGTAGGATTTTTGGAGTTCCAGAGGTATACGTTTGATACAGATTACTACAGACTGTTCTATTTTTGGCAGATTCTTTTTTTCGTGTGTTGTTTGCTTATTTTGATGCATCTATGGGTGGTATTAAGTGGTATGAACCATAGAGAAGTTGGAATACAGTAGATATTACACCAATATTAATTTATAATGAGTTCATTACAGCACCTAAGTGGTGGTTTTATTTTTACTAACGGAGCTTACGAGTTTTCTGTTGAGTTTTGTGTTGTGGAGTTTTCAAGTTTTGGGTAAAGATTCGATGGACTATGGAATAAGGAGTGTCAAGAGCCTAAACTTGGGGATGCCCAAGGCACCCGAAGGTAATATTCAAGGACAGCCAAGAGCCTAAGCTGGGGGATGCCCCAGATGGCATCCCCTCTTTCGTCTTTGTTCATCTATAACTTTACTTGGAGCTATATTTTTATTCACCACATGATATGTGTTTTGCTTGGAGCGTCATTTTCTTTTGTTAGTATTTGCTTGCTGTTATTTAGAATAATGTTTTGCGCCTTTATTTTTAATAAAAATGTCAAGGATAGCCTTTACCATGCTTATTTTGCTAGTATACATGTTGCTGTTTGAAAACAGAAAATTTACCGCTGTTGAAAAAATTTCCTAGAAAAGTCAGAGAATGGTATAATGTTGAAACTTTTTGCATAATTAGCTATGATAAATCTTCTACAGCTTAATATTTTTCTCATAATTTTTGGAGTTAGGTAAGTATTGATAATCTTGCATTCTTTACAGACTGTACTGTTTTGGCAGATTGCTGTTATGTTTGCATTGTTTGCATATGTCTGCTTGTTTAATGATTCTATTTGAGGATAGGAGTATTAAATATGCATAGGCATTTAGTATGCAATGTTGAATAATAATTTTAGTGATTTGTTACAGTAGAAAATGATAAGGTTTTGCATTGGTTTATACTAACCTATCTCACGAGTTCTTGTTGAGTTTGGTGTGGATGAAGCTTTTGATAAAAAGAGAAACCATGATATGAGAGGAATTAAGAAGACACAAAAGTTCAAGCTTGGGGATGCCCAAGGCACCCCAAGATAATATTTCAAGAAGTCTCAAGCATCTAAGCTTGGGGATGCCCCGGTAGGCATCCCACCTTTCTTCTTCAACAACTATCGGTTAGTATCGGTTGAACCTAAGTTTTTTCTTCTTCACATGAGTTGTGCTATCCTTGCAATGTCATTTTATTTTGTTTTGCTTGCTGTTTGAATACAATACCAAGATTTGAAATTACTAAATGAGAGAGAGTCTTCACATAGTTACATAATTATTTACCTACTCATTGATCTTCACTTATATCTTTTTGTAGTTTGTCATTTACTCATGTGCTTCACTTATATCCTATGAGTAAATGGTTGAATGAGTTGAATGTCATAAATATGAAATTATATATGTTTCATTTGCTTATCCCATGGGGAGTAATGAATTCACATCTAAGAAGTAGAGGTTGTAAATTTATTGAAGGTTAGCAAGCATTGTATTGGTCATTTGAACAATTCATGAAAGAATATTGAAGGAAGAGAGATTTCAGATATAAATATACTATCCTAGACATCTTTTATAATTGTGAGCACTCATTAAGTAAGACATGCTAAAGAGTTGATGTTGGACAAGGAAGACAACGTAATGGGTTATGTTTTCTCACATCTCAGTTAAAGTATATTGTCATGGATCATTCAAACATGCTGAGCTTGCCTTTCCCCCTCATGCTAGCCAAAATTCCTTGCACCAAGTAGAGATACTAGTTGTGCTTTCAAATATCCTTAAACCCAATTTTGCCATGAGAGTCCACCATACCAACCTATGGATTGAGTAAGATCCTTCAAGTAAGTTGTCATCGGTGCAAGCAATAAAAACTGCTCTCTAAATATGTATGATCTATTAGTGTGAAGAAACTAAGCTTTATACGATCTTGTTATGGAAGCAATAAAAGTGACGGACTGCATAATAAAGGTCCATATACAAGTGGCAATATAAAGTGACGTTCTTTTGCATTAAGATTTTGTGCATCCAACCCTAAAAGCGCATGACAACCTCTGCTTCCCTCTGCGAAGGTCCTATCTTTTACTTTATGTCTTTTACTTTATGTAAGCGTCAAGGTGATCTTCACCTTTCCCTTTTTCATTTTATCCTTTGGCAAGCACCTCGTGTTGGGAAGATCCTGATATATATATATCCAATTGGATGTAAGTTAGCATGAACTATTATTGTTGACATCACCCAAAGGTGAATACGTTGGGAGGCAACACTATAAGCCCCTATCTTCTCAGTGTCCGATTGAAACTCCATAACCATTAGTATTGCGTGAGTGTTAGCAATTGTAGAAGACTATATGATAGTTGAGTATGTGGAGTTTGCTATTCCTGAAAATAAGATGAATTGCAATTGTTTGATGACTAAGAATGAAGTTTGCTAGTTTTCAAGAAAGTTTATGGTCTATGCTTTGACATGTGAATTGCTTGTTACTTTATCGTGAGAAGTTTTATGAGATGAACTACTGTTATGACATATTATCATGCTAGAAAAGGTGATTGAAATTATCATTGATCAAACTTGTGCACCTTCTAGCATTCACACTTCATAAATTCTTTCTTTTATCATTTACCTACTCGAGGACGAGCAGGAATTAAGCTTGGGGATGCTGATACGTCTCCAACGTATCTATAATTTATGAAGCATTCATGCTATTTTATTATCTGTTTTGAATGATTATGGGCTTTATTATACACTTTTATATTACTTTTGGGACTAACCTATTAACCGGAGGCCCAGCCCATATTGTTGTTTTATTGCCTATTTCAGTATTTCGAAGAAAAGGAATATCAAACAGAGTCCAAACGGAATGAAACCTTCGGCAACGTGATTTTTGGAACGAACGTGACCCAGGAAACTTGGAGTGCAAGCCAAGGGAGCATCAAGGAAGCCACGAGATAGGGGGGCGCGCCCACCCCCCTGGGCGCGCCCTCCACTCTCGTGGGCCCCTCGAGGCTCCCCTGACCGACTTCTTTCGCCTATATATTCCCTTATACCCTAAAACCATCGAATAAGAAGATAGATCGGGAGTTCCGCCGCCTTAAGCCTCTGTAGCCACCAAAAACCTCTCTAGAGCCTGTTCCGGCACCCTGCCGGAGGGGGAATCCATCACCGGTGGCCATCTTCATCTTCCCGGCGCTATCCATGACGAGGAGGGAGTAGTTCACCCACGGGGCTGAGGGTATGTACCAGTAGCTATGTGTTTGATCTCTCTCTCTCGTGTTCTCTCTATGGCACGATCTTGATGTATCGCGAGCTTTGCTATTATAGTTGGCTCTTATGATGTTTCTCCCCCTCTACTCTCTTGTGATGAATTGAGTTTTCCCTTTGAAGTTTTCTTATTGGATTGAGTCTTTAAGGATTTGAGAACACTTGATGTATGTCTTGCCGTGCTTATCTGTGGTGACAATGGGATATCACGTGCCACTTGATGTATGTTTTGGTGATCAACTTGCGGGTTCCGCCCATGAACCTATGCATAGGGGTTGGCACACTTTTCGTCTTGACTCTCCGATAGAAACTTTGGGGCACTCTTTGAAGTACTTTGTGTTGGTTGAATAGATGAATCTGAGATTGTGTGATACATATCATATAATCATGCCCACGGATACTTGAGGTGACTATGGAGTATCTAGGTGACATTAGGGTTTTGGTTAATTTGTGTCTTAAGGTGTTATTCTAGTACGAACTCTTGAATAGATCGATTCGAAAGAATTACTTTGAGGTGGTTTCGTACCCTACCATAATCTCTTCATTTGTTCTCCGCTATTAGTGGCTTTGGAGTGAATCTTTGTTGCATGTTGAGGGATTGTTATATGATCTATCTATGTTATTATTGTTGAGAGAACTTGCACTAGTGAAAGTATGAACCCTAGGCCTTGTTTCCTATCATTGCAATACCGTTTACGCTCACTTTTATCATTAGTTACCTTGCTGTTTTTATATTTTAAGATTACAAAAACCTATATCTACCATCCATATTGCACTTGTATCACCATCTCTTCGCCGAACTAGTGCACCTATACAATTTACCATTGTATTGAGTGTGTTGGGGACACAAGAGACTCTTTGTTATTTGGTTGCAGGGTTGTTTGAGAGAGACCATCTTCATCCTATGCCTACCACGGATTGATAAACCTTAGGTCATCCACTTGAGGGAAATTTGCTACTGTCCTACAAACATGTGCACTTGCAGGCCTAACAACGTCTACAAGAAGAAGGTTGTGTAGTAGACATCAATAGACCCGACGAGAAAACGGCGAACGAAAAAGAGGGCGAATAAAATGAATTTTTTTTGTGAAGTGGGGGAGAGGAAAACGAGAGGCAAATGGCAAATAATGTAAATTACAAGGAGATGATATTTGTGATTAGGAACCTGGTAGATGTTGATGATGTCTCCCCGGCAATGGCGCCAGAAATTCTTTTTGATGTCTGCTAGACTACGTCGGTATTTCCCCAAAGAGGAAGTGATGATGCAGCACATCGACGGTAGGTATTTCCCTAAGTGATGAAACAAAGGTTATCAAACCAGTAGGAGAACCAAGCAACACAACATAAACATCACCTGCACACAAATAACAAATACTCGCAACCCGACGTGTTAAAGGGGTTGTCAATCCCTTTCGCGTAACGGCGCTTGAAATTGGCAAAAGGACGGGTAAAGTTGTAATAGATTGGATAATTGGAACGCAAATAAAATAAAGTGCAACAAGGTATTTTTATATTTTTGGTTTAATAGATCTAAAAATAAAATCAAAGGAAAATAGATCGCAAAGGCAAATATAGTAAAGAAGAGACCCGGGGGCCGTAGGTTTCACAAGTAGCTTCTCTCGAGAAAAATAGCAAACGATGGGTATACGAATTACTGTTGGGCAATTGATAGAACTTCAAATAATCATGACGATATCCATGAAATGGTCGTTATATAGGCATCACGTCCAAGATTAGTAGACTGACTTCTGCCTGCATCTACTACTATTACTCCACACATCGACCGCTATCCAGCATGCATCTAGTGTATTAAGTTCATGGAGAAACGGAGTAATGCAATAAAAACAATGACATGATGTAGACAAGATCTATTTATGTAGAAATAGACCCCATCTTTTTATCCTTAATAGCAACGATACATACGTGTCGGTTCCCTTTCTGTCAGTGGGATCAAGCACCGTAAGATCAAACCCATCACAAAGCACCTCTTCCCATTGCAAGATAAATAGATCAAGTTGGCCAAATAAAACCCAAGTATCAGATAAGAAATACGAGGCTATAAGCAATCATCCATATAAGAGATCAAAGAATACTCAAATAACTTTCATGGATAAAAGGATAGATCTGATCATAAGCTCAAAGTTTATCCGATCCCAACAAACACACCGCAAAAAGAGTTACATCATATGGATCTCCAAAAGAACATTGTATTGAGAATCAAACGAGAGAGAGGAAGCCATCTAGCTACTAACTATGGACCCGTAGGTTGATATCTGCTAGAACTACATTGGTATTTCCCAAAAGAGGAAGGGATGCCGCAGTATAGCGACGGTAGGTATTTCCCTCAGTGATGAGACCAAGGTTATCGAACCAGTAGGAGAACCTCCTCACACCACGTAATCAACACCTACACACAAATAACAAATACTCACAACCGACGTGTTAAAGGGGTTGTCAATCCCTTTCGGGTACGGCGCCTCAAGATAGGCAAATAACATGAGGTAAAAGTGGTAGATAGGATAAATAGATCGCAGAACAAATAAATTGCAGCAAGATATTTTTGTATTTTTGGTTTAATAGATCTGAAAATAAATGCAAGAGAAAATAGATCGCAAAGGCAAATATGATGAAGAGAGATCCGGGGGCCGTAGGTTTCACTAGTGGCTTCTCTCGAGAAAAATAGCAAACGATGGGAAAACAATTAATGTTGCGCAATTGATTGAGCTTCAAATAATCATGACGATATCCAGGCAATGATCATTATATAGGCATCACATCCAATATTAGTAGACCGACTCCTGCCTGCATCTACTACTATTACTCCACACATCGACTGCTATCCAGCATTCATCTAGTGTATTAAGTTCATGAGAAAATGGAGTAATGCAATAAGAACGATGACATGATGTAGACGAGATCCATTTATCTATTGCGGTAGATATAGATCTCATCTTGTTATCCTTAGTAGCAACGATACATACGTGCCGGTTCCCCTTCTGTCACTGGGATCAAGCACCATAAGATCGAACCCACTACAAAGCACCTCCTCCCATTGCAAGATAAATAGATCAAGTTGGCCAAACAAAACCCGAATATTGGAGAATAAATATGAGGCTATAAGCAATCATGCATATAAGAGATCAAAGAAGACTCAAATAATTTTCATGGATCAAAACATAGATCTGATCATAAACTCAAAGTTCATCAGATCCCAACAAACACACCGCCAAAGGACTTACATCATATGGATCTCCAAGAGACTATTGTATTGATAATCAAGAGAGAGATAGAGGAAGCCATCTAGATACTAACTACGGACCCGTAGGTTTACAAAGAACCACTCAAGCATCATGGGAGAGGCACCAATGGAAGTGGTGAACCCCTCCATGACAGTGTCTAGATTGGATCTGGTGGTTCTGGACTCTGCAGCAGCTAGATCAATATTTCGTCGACTCCCCTAGGGTTTCTGGAATATTTGGGTATTTATAGAGCAAAGTTGCGATTCGTGGGGCACCCGAGGTGGGCAGCACCCACCTGGGCGCGCCTGGGCCTCCTGACGTGCCCTGGTGGGTGCTTCTCCCCTCGAGAAGCCCCTCAGGTGCTTCCTTGGCCTAGTGGCTTTATTCTAGCCCAAAAACATCCTCCAGGAGTTTCGTTCCGTTTGGACTCCGTTTGATATTGATTTCCTGCAATGTAAAAAACATGTGGAAAATAGCAACTGGCACTGGGCACTATGTCAACAGGTTAGTACCAAAAAATGATATAATATGATTATAAAATGATTGTAAAACATCCAAGAATGATAATATAATAGCATGGAACAATCAAAAATTATAGATACGTTGGAGACATATCAGCATCCCCAAGCTTAATTCCTGCTCGTCCTCGAGTAGGTAAATGATAAAAACTAAATTTTTGATGTGGAATGTTGCCTAACATGTTCATCACATTCTTTTCTTTTTAGCATGGACTTATTGACTATGCCATGGACCTAGGGTAGAGTCATTGGCCTGACCTATATGCCCTACCAAAGGTCACTACCCTAGAATCAAGGACATTCAAAGTATAACAAGAGATACCGACTGAAGTAACCATGGAGTGCAATCCACTCGACCAATTACCTCACTCGGATACCCCCAATTCTCGACCAAGATGAAATCACTCGACCATACAAGAAACCAATCAGAGTACAAAAGACCTAGAGTCACTCAGGATGGCAACGGTCAGGCGTTCACTCTGTAGTCTTAAAGATCATTAATAGCTCTTTATAGCTGGCGTTACCAGTAACGCCCTATCTTAACGTACATTGAACCCTGTAACGGGGGATGGTTGGGATCCTAGCGCACTCTATATAAGCCACCCTCCTCCTCTAGCACAAGGGTTCGCACCCCTGCAACACACACACCATATTCCAGTCGACTGCCTTAGGGCACCGATACGTAGGGCTTTTACCTCCTCCGAGAGGGGCCTGAACTCGTAAACTCGTGTGTACAACCTTGCCGTAACTAGGGCCTTGCCTCCTCATACGTACCCCCTACTCTTACTGTCAGACTTAGTACCACGACAGTTGGCGCCCACCGTGGGGCAAAGCGTCTTGGCAACTTCCGACGATGTTGCATTTTTTCCGATCTCCATCAACATGGTTTGGTCGTGCGACGCGAGCTCCGACTCTGCGCGCTCACTTTCATTGCCAACGACTCAGACTGGCTTCAAGAAGCCCCCCTCGATGTTGAGGCTCTTCCGATCTACGGGGCATCGCACTTCCGCGCGAGTGCTTGTGGAGTCCTTCTGCGGTAGCTATTGACCCCGTATCGGGTGGCTCCCACGTCATCCACACACTCCGCTGGATGCTGCCGCAAGCGATCCGGTCGGTCGCGGCTCCAGTAGTGGGTAAAGCATGCGGTGGTCGGCCAGTCGTCCACCCCACAAGTCACGGCGATCGAACCCGATGAATTTCTCTACGGACCATTCGAATCGTCGACTGGCTAAACAGATACTCTTTCTGATCACGGGAGCAGTGACCCCGCGGCAGAAGTTCTCATGGTCGACTCTTGTCGCAGCCCACCCGGGTTTCACCGCAACAGTGGCGACGGCGATGGTGGTGACCCGTCGTATGATCATGATGAGTACAAGCCCCAACCTCTCAAAATTCACAGCAGAGGAAAGAGTTGCACCGCCGCAACATGGAGGCACTCCGGACCCCTATCATGGGGGAGACTGCTCAGGCTCAGGCCTTGGAGGCTGCGCGCCTGGCCCCGTTGGTCGGGCGCGCCCAGCTATAGAACCTCCAACATTCTCTCTACGAACGCACCAGTCGACTGATTCCCGAATCCAGTCGACGACAACAACAATTGTTTCCACCTGAAGCCCAGATATACCGCACTTCGATCCAGAATCTTACAGCTGCTGCACGTATAGCCGAATCTATTCAGTCGTCCCGTTCAAAGGCTGGAAGAGGCTTGGAGCATATCCGGGCTTTGCTTCGGGCGGCAGGAGAGCAAAACTCAGCCGTTTCTCAGTCACACAACAGGATCCACAGTAGGTCAGTGAGGGCAGACACAGTTCAGTCGACACACAGTCCCAGGTCGCCTTTGCGATGTGAAGATCATGACCACCATCGGGATCGGCACCCGGGAATAACCCACCGAGAATTTGATCGTGAGTATGCCCGTGACAACCACCATCAAGTGCCTTCGTCGCCTTAGAGGGGCGGGTCATATGCGCCCCGGCGGTATGACGACAGGCACCCGTATAGTAATGACTGCAGAGTTCCAGTCGACCCAAGAGAGCCTGGGTTCGATGCAAGATCAGTCCTTGTGCAAGGTTTGGTCGACAGGAATAGAGACACAGAAGGGTTGGATAGAGATCGACCCAGTGGAAGCAGAGTGCATGTTTCCGGCCCTGAGTGCTTTGAAAGAGCCATCCGAGCCGCTGAGAGCCCTCACAACTTCAGGTTGGCGATGGGCGTAAGTAAGTTCACCGGAGAGTCAAGGAAAGCCTGACACTTGGTTGGAGGATTACCTAGTGGTAGTGCACATTGGTGGTGGCAACGATGAGGTGGCCACGAAACACCTCCCTTCGATGCTTGAGGGTTCTGCCAGAGCTTGGTTGAATCAGTTGGCCCCTGGGAGCATTTTCAATTGGGAAGAGTTAGCCCGAGTGTTTACCAAAACATTCAAGGGCACCTGCAAGCGACCTGCTAGTTTGGTAGAATTGCAGCATTGTGTTCAGAAGCAGAATGAGACTTTGAGAGACTATATCCAGAGGTGGACTACCCTTCATCATACAGTGGAGAATGTATCATAGCATCAAGTAGTTTGTGCCTTTAAAGAAGGTGTTCGCTACAGAGAGCTCAATCTGAAGTTCGGTCGGACCAGAGACATGTCTCTGACTCGGATGATGGAGATTGCCACTCGGTATGCTAACGGCGAAGAAGAAGACCAACTTCTGAGAGACAAGAACAAATCAGTCGCCCAGGATACCGAAGGAGGGAACTCCAGTCGGAAGCAGAAATGCAAAGCCGGAGCCACATGTCCTGCTGAGGCAGCGGTTTTGAATCAAGGGAATTTCAAGGGGAAGCCTAAAGGGCCTTGGACCCCCAAGAAAGTCAAAGATCAAGCAGGAAATGATGTGCTTGATTTACCATGTCATGTACACACCAAGAAAGATGAAGAGGGGAACTTGATTCTTCCCAAACATACCAATAGTGCCAACTCCAGATTCAGAGTTTTCGAGAGGGTCAGCCCAGTGAGAAGGAAAAATAGTTTGATAAGGAGGAGGATAAAGAGGAAGATGGCGGTTACCCCAACGTCAATGCCACTTTGGTGATTTTTGCTGACGTCGAGAGCAAAGGTCAACTGAAAGTTATTAACAAAGTAGTAAACATGGTTGCTACGGCAACGATGACATATTTGAAGTGGTCAAAAAAACCCATTACATTCGACCAGTCCGACCATCCAGCGCACGTTACTACCCCTAGATGGCAAGCGTTGGTGGTCGACCCAGTCGTTGGGGGCATTCGACTGACCAAGGTTTTGATGGACGGTGGCAGTGGTTTGAATATAATGTATGTTGAGGCCCTCTGAGGGATGGACATTCCGATGTCCAAGCTCAGTGAGAGCAACATGAGATTCCATAGTGTCATCTCAGGAAAGAAAGCCGATTCACTCGGTTAGATCACTCTTGATTTGTAATTCAACGAATTACCACAAGGAAAAGTTGATGTTTGAGGTGGTGGATTTTGACAGTGCCTATCATGCTATTCTGGGCAGGCCTGCTTATGCATGTTTCATTGATCGGCCATGTTATGTGTACCTCAAGTTTAAGATGCCTGGCCCCAGAGGCGTGATCACAGTCACTTGAAATCGGAAGAGGGCAGAAGATTGCCTCCAGAAGGGCTCAAAGATCGCCGATGAATACATGGCAGCCGTAGAAATGCAAGAATACCAGAAGAATGCAGATACGAGTGGTTTGTTGCATGCCAAGAGGCCTGCTTCAGACTCTGCATTTCAGTCGTCTGGTGAAACAAAACCAGTTCACATTCACCCGACTGATCCCAATGCTGCTCCGACTCAAATCTCAACAACACTCGACAGCAAATAGGAAGAAGTGCTCATCCAGTTCCTCCGTGAGAACTGGGACATCTTCGCATGGAAACCATCAGACATGCCGGGTGTACCCAGGGGACTGGTTGAGCACCATTTGTGAGTCGACCCGAAAGCAAAACCCGTTAAAGAACATCTCTGTCGGTCCGCCACGGATAAGAGGAAGGCAATTGGCGAGGAGGTGGCTTGGCTTCTGGCAGCTGAGTTCATCCGCGAGATATACCACTCCGAGTGGCTCGCCAATGTTGTTATGGTCCCCAAAAAAGATAAGTCACTTTGAATGTGTATTGATTTCAAGCATATCAATCGGGCTTGCCTGAAAGATCATTTTCCTCTACCCCGCATTGACCAGATAGTCGACTCAACTGTGGGGTGTGAGTGCTTGTCCTTTTTGATGCTTATTTCGGGTACCATCAGATCCGACTGTATGGACCCGACAAAATAAAAACAGCTTTCATCACCCCATTCGGGTGTTTTTGCCATGTTACTATGTCGTTTGGCCTCAAGAATGCTGGTGCCACGTTATTGTGCATGATTCAAAAGTGCCTCCTCACTCAAATCAGTCGGAATATGGAAGCATACATGGATTACATCATGGTCAAGTCACGCAAAGGTTCTGACCTACTAACTGGCCTCACTGAAACCTTTGCCAACTTAAGAAGATATGATATCAAGCTCAATCCATCAAAGTGCACATTCAGAGTCCCAGGTGGAAAGTTACTTGGTTTCCTCATTTCCAAACGAGGAATCGACACAAACCCAGAGAAGGTTGGCACAATCCTTCTAATGAAACGCCCTGTGCGTGTACACGATGTTCAGAAGCTTACTGGTTGTTTGGCTGCATTGAGTTGATTCATCTCGCGCCTCAATGAAAAGGCATTACCTCTTTACCGACTGATGAAGAAGTCTAACAAGTTCGAGTGGAATGATGAAGTTGAAGCAGCATTTGGAGAGCTCAAAGCCCTGCTTTCTACCCAGTCGGTGCTTGCCGCTCCAATCAGGAAAGAGCCTTTACTGCTTTACATTGCAGCCACTGGACAAGTTGTTAGCACAGTGCTCACAGTCGAGCGGGAAGAAGAAGGCAAAACCTACAAAGTTCGGCGCCCAGTTTATTATATTTCTGAAGTCTTGACTCCATCCAAGCAAAGATATCCACTTTATCTGAAGCTTGTTTATGGAATTTATTTGACCATGAAGAAAGTTGCACACTACTTCTCTAACACTCAATTTCAGTCGTCAGCGACGCCCCATTATCAAAAATTCTAAACAATAGAGATGCTACAGGTCGAGTGGCAAAGTGGGCGAATTAACTCCTTCCGTTGGATATCAAGTTTGAGGCAAAGAAAGCCATCAAGTCCCAGGCAATAGCAGATTTTTTTCGCCAAGTGGATAACAGCAGCAACCGACCCAGATTCACTCGGAGCATTGGACTATGTTCTTTAATGGGTCCAAGATGTTGAATGGCTCCGGTGCAGGAGTGGTTTTGGTATCCCCAAGAGGTGACAAGCTCAGCTATGTCCTCCAGATTCACTTTGATTCTTCAAACAATGAAGTTGAGTATGAGGCACTTTTGTATGGGTTATGTATGGCCATTCCACTCGGCGTCCGGCGCTTGATGGTCTACGGTGACTCAGACTTAGTGGTCAATCAAGTAATGAAGGAATGGGACATCAGGAGTCCAGCAATGACCGGTTATTGCAATGCAGTAAGAAAGCTAGAGAAGAAGTTTGAGGGGTTAGAGCTCCACCACATACCCCGAATCAAGAATCAAGCCTAACCCCAGTAATGTGTTCTTGGAGCATCTCCACACCCCGTCGGTACAAGAAGATCCCTTTAAGGAAGAGCCCCCACAACCGATAGGTTCAACCAATCCGATTGAGATTGAAGTCCCAGCTGTAGTCGACTAGGTCATGGAAGTTGCTTAGGCAGGAACTCCCAAAAGATGAAGATGAGGCCCGCCAGATTGTCCGTCGATCCAAAGCTTTCACCATGGTAAGAGGGCAGCTTTACAGGGAAAGTGTCATAGGAGTGGCCCAGCGTTGCATCTCCCCAGAAGAAGGTCGAATGATTTTAAATGAGATACACTCGGGGACCTTTGGTCACCATGCGTCCTCTCGGACCATCATGGCCAAAGCATACCAAATGGGATTCTATTGGCCGCGTGCAAATAAGATGGCAAAAGATATAGTCGACATGTGCGCAGGCTGCTAGTTCTACTCCAACATGTCTCACAAGCCTACATCTGCCTTGAAGACTATTCCACTCGTCTGGCCGTTCGCAGTTTGGGGGTTGGATATGGTTGGACCCTTCAAGACAAGAAAAAGTGGTTTCACTCATTTTCTCGTGGAAGTCGACAAATTCACCAAATGGATCGAAGCCAAGCCTATCAAGAACCTGGATTCAAGCACTGCCATTAGTTTCATCAAGCAATTGATATTTAGATATGGAGTCCCTCACAACATTATCACATATAATGGCTCCAACTTTGATTCTGATGAGTTCAGGGCATTTTGCACTTCCCAAGGCACTCAGGTCAACTACGCATCTGTTGTGCACCTGCAGTTGAATGGGGAAGCAGAAACGGCGAATGGTTTGATCCTTCAGGGGCTGAAACCCTGAGTGATGCTCCACCTCAAGCACGCCGCTGGAGCCTGGGTGACTGAGTTGCCATCTGTCCTATGGGGATTGAGAACAACTCCGAACCGGTAGACTGACCGAACCCCTTTCTTCATGGTGTATGGTGCTGAAGCTGTGCTTCCGAGTGACTTGTTGCACAACGCTCCCCGAGTGGAACTCTTCTCAGAAGCTGAAGTAGAACAGGCACGCCAAGATGCAGTTGATCTCCTGGAGGAGGAACGTGAGATGGCTCTGATCTGGTCGACCATCTACCAACAAGACCTGCGTCAATTCCATGCCTATAATGTCAGCGGTCGAGCATTCCAGGAAGGAGACCTTGTGCTCAGAGTGCATCAGAAACGACCTCACAAGCTCGCTCCGGCCTGGGAAGGTCCCTTCATCATCACCAAGGTGCTCCACAACGGGGCGTATCACCTCTACAATGTAGCCAAGAAAGAATACGAGCCACACTCATGGAATGCGGAGCTGCTCCGCCATTTCTATACCTAAACCACTCGGATCGACGACTTGTAATAAGAATCCTTCAGTTTGCTTATCAAAGACAAGATTTTTGCAGTATCTTAATAATTGTTTTCCCGTAAACACATGTGTTAAAATCTCCCAGTGGGTGGCTTAGCTGCGAACCTGATTCACCTAAATTTCGAAACCATTCCGAGTGAAGAGCAACCCTCTAACTCTGGGGCTTAGCCACGAACCTGATTCGCCTATGTTTCAAAACCACTCTGAGTGAAGAGCAACCCTCTCGCTCGGGGGCTTAGCCGCGAACCTGATTCGCCTAAGTTTCAAAACCACTCCGAGTGAAGTGCAACCCTCTCACTTGGGGGCCTAGCCGCGAACCTGATTCGCCTAAGTTAAAAAACCACTTCGAGTGGAGA